>NW_026605462.1:0-29627 GCF_945859685.1 Eupeodes corollae
AAACATCATCAGAGAACACCTTGAGGCCACACTCGATGTCGAAGAAGCAGAATTCCGCGCTAATCGTCCTGTATTGATCATATCAACACCCTGCGGATCATTATTGAACAGTGCGTTAAATATCGATCACCACTATACCTGCTGTTCATCGACTTCTAGCAGGCCTTTGATAGCGTTAACAGGTAGTATATCTGATTAGCTTTACTGCACGATGGTAGGTTGTCAGTTGTTTTGAAATCCGTAGCGGAGTCAGACAGGGCTGTGTTCTATGGCCAGTATTGTTTTTGTTGGTCATAAGCGATGTACTGCACGAAGCTTTGTCAGATAGTGGAGGGATCCAATGGACTTTGACATTTTATTTAAGACACTTGGATTACGTGGAGGATGTTTGCTGGCTCTCTTATAGGATCATGGATCTCCATCAAATGACAACAAGTGTGAAAAGAGAAGCAGAAGTTGTGGTGCTGAAAATAAATTCCGGCAAAACATAACTGATAAGCCTCGGAGCCCGACCATCTTCTCAAATAAATATTTCCTCGCAATCGGTGGAAAAATTGGAGAGCTTTCAATACCTTGGAAATATTGTCTCCATCGAAGGCGGAACCGAACAAGACGTCATATGCCGCAATGGCAAAGCAAAAGCGTTGTTTGGTATGTTGTCCAAAATTTTAAGGAATAACTCTATCAGCTTAAGGACGAAGCTACGACTGTTTCGCCCAAATGTTGAATCTGCGCTTCTTTATAGGTGCTGCACTCTGAAGGTTACTTAGGCCATTACAAGAAAGCTGCAAACCTTCGTGAATAGATGTCTTCGTAACATCCTAAGGATTTTGTGGCCAAACCGTATATCAAATGAGTTCCTTCATAGAAAGACTGACCAGGAACCTATGGACTCTATTATACGAAGGCGTAAGTGGCAATTGACTGGACATACGCTTCGAAAAGGTAACGACTGCATTGCAGACCAAGTAATGCAGTGGAACCGATCACACAAGAAGGAAGAAGAGCTGGACGACCGAGAAGCACCCGGCGCGGGGCGGCGGCGCGTTGCAGGACAGTCAAGGCGGAATCAGCGTCACTAGGCAAAAATTGGATGGAGCTGAAACACATCTCCAGAAAATGTACACGATGGCGCGTAGCCGTAGTAAAGACCCTTTGCCTATTAAGAGGTTCCCAACGGATTTAACAGGTCTGAGGAGCTAAGTAAGTAAGTACCAAGATGATGTGATTTACCACCGCTGGACTTTTTTTTGTGGGGTGTTTATGCAGATAAACCTTTATCACTTCAGCACTAAAAAAACAAGTATTAGGAAAACAAAGGAAGATATTGACTTCAACATATTTATATCACCAAAATAATCTTATAAATATTTTGTTAAAGTCTTATGCAAACAAATTGACATACGGGTTAGGAAGTTATCAGTGTCGGTCCCACACCAGCCTCTTTTTCTAAAGTGTGGAAATTTACCTTTTTAAAAAATAATATTATTTTCAACTTAAATCAATTCTATACGACAATTTAATGTCGAAAACTACTTCTTATTTGAAGTAAGAATTTTTGAATCACCTTAAGAACAGAGAAGTGTTCGAAATTTACTGCAGCTTTTCTTGGCTTAAAAGTCAGAACAGTAAAAGATGACAATGCAATTTCAATAATAAAGATTTGTTTTAAACAAAGAACTTCGAAATTACCAATTGACTTAAATTCTCAAAGCTTTGAAGAAAAAAAAAGTCAATTGAACGAGGCACAATTTTTCGAACTTTCGAAAGTAATGTTTCATTGAAAAAAAAACTTATTCAAGATACAAAAACTAATCCAATGTCAGCTCAAGTTTTTAATTCTCTCTACCAAGCCCTCTCACAATTGATAACTTTTCAATAAAATCAATCAAATCGATTTATAATAACAAATCCATTAATATCTCACGTCATGAAGTTCAGTTCTAATATTATCCTATAACACTCCATTTCTATAAAAGAAAAAAGAAAAACAATAATAAAAGAAAAATAGGTGAACATCAATTCAAAAAATAATCTCCATCAATTTTTATTCAGGTACCCTTTTTTGCCTGATACCTGAGTACCTGAAAATCGTGAAAGCAGTTTCATGCTTTTAATTTACAACCGAAACATCACTTAATATTATTAAACCCAAACACAACAACAAATTCATAATAGATAGATCTTAGAACTCCTCTCTCTGAGCCCAATCTTGAAATATATAGGTTCAACATTTATAACAACAACTCTCATCCAGCCAAGTTTGCCGGTCTGTAAGAAGCAACGAAAACAACAACAACCCAAAAAAAAAGAAATAAGCTACAACCCAAGCTCTGCCCTATAATAATATAATTGATCAGCGGTAGAATTTTACTTGTTTTGCTAAAGATCGAACAACGATCAATAAGACATCCAGAAGATACGATTCGAGTATACCTATCCAATGTTGTTATACCTGCGAAGTTGGGTTCTAAGACGAAATCCGCAGCGGATCATATAAAAGCCCACACCTGGATTCCAACATCATCAGTTGCTTTTGGTATCTTCTTCTGTTAACATAATGTTTAAAATTTTCGTGTGCGTTTTGGTTTTGGCAGCAGCCGTCAGTGCTGACTACGACTTTAAAGACTCTGAATTCAGTAAGATTCTCTTGTGTCCCATTTGAACCTTTCTAACGACTTTGATTCTTTACCTAGATGAACTGCTTTTGGATGATTTCCAATTGGGTTTGGAGGATGATGAAGTATTGAGATTCAGACGTGGTGCTGAAGTTGCTGCAGCAGCTTCCGAGCAAAAAGAATGTACCCGTGAGAAGAACAAGAAGGACAAGGATTGCTTCTGTTGCAATGGCAGCAAAGCTGACCCAGCCCACGTTGAGGTCATGAAGGAGGTCAAGAAGGAGTGTATTGCCCAAATTCGTGGTGCTAGTGGTATGTTTATAAATTCATAGAACAATTTGTTCATAATCTACATGAGTTTCCATTCCTCCGAATAGCTCCCAGTTACGATCCCTTCGATTGTGAACAGATGAAACTCTTGAAGGAACAAAGCGTCTGCACTGCCGAATGCATTGCCAAGAGATTTAATTTGGTGGACGAACATGGTGACATGAAACGTGAATCAGTTTTGGTGAATCTTCGTGCTAAAATTGGTGACAATAATGTCTGGAAGTCAGAAGCTGTTGAAGGATTTGTCGACAAGTGTTTGGCTGAACTGAAGGCATCCAAGGAGAAGTCAGCAGAAGTAGCAGCAGCTTTGAAGAAGGAATCACAACCAATTGAAAAAGAGAGCCGCGATGAGAAGGTTGGATGCAATCCATGCCCATTGGAATTCTCACACTGTATCTGGAGGGAGGTTGTTCAGGGATGTCCAGCTGAGTCTCAGATCGATAGTGGAAAATGCAAGAAGATCCGAGAGGGTTTGGCCAAGGGTGATAAGTCATTCTTGAACAAGCATTTTCTCCATCATTTTTCCGCTCACAGTGAAGATAAGAAAAGTTGGGATTAATTTCTTTATTCCAAAAAATTTATGATCGACATCATTTTTGATTAAATACTCTTTAGGACCTGACTTGGAATAATAAAAGAATCTTTTTTTTTAAAATTACATTTCATTATTTTGTACTCTATGGAAACTTAATATTTTTATGAAACTTGGTTAATTTTTAAAAAGTTTCTTATAAAATTTTTGTGCATGTGAAGTATCGCCTTTGGTCAAACGTTCTCTGATCTTCTGGCATTTTTTGGTATCCATCTGTGACTCCACCGGACAACCTTCTACGAGTTTTTTCCAAATACAATGATGGTATTCCAAAGGTAAAGGATTACACGATGGCTTAACATTCTTAGACTTTTCATTGCCGACAGTTTTCAATTCATTTAAGCAACCGTCAACGTAAGTCTCCATCATTTTGGCATTCCATCGACCTTCTCCAACAAGTGTGCTCAGGGTGTGATTTAGCAATGCATCACGCTTAAACGCCCCACTGTCATCAAGTAAATCCAATTTCTTGACTATGCACTCTGCGGCACAAACAGTTTTCTCTCTCATAGCTTGAATTCCCTCACATGTAAGTGGATCATAGCTGAAGCCAACGTCTGAAAACAAGTTACACAAAAATAAGTGTCGGTAAAGAAATTCCAATTGAAGTTCATTAACTTCTTTTCTTGGCTTACCAGCATCTGGATCACTATCTCCGCGGATTTCAGCGAAACACTTCTTTTTCGCCTCTCTTGCCTTCTTAAGTCCTTCAGATTTCTTTGGTTTTTGACCACGACAACAGTGAACATCATATTTTTCTTCTTTTGGTTGATCTTCTTGACATTCACATGCGGTATTATCGGTGGCACTTCGTCGGTATCGCAGTGTGAGGTCTTTTATTTCCGTTGTTATGTCTTGGAACAGCATTTCATCTTCAAGAAAAAATGCAGTTTTGTTAATTGTCAAGCCAATTGTCATCCACTTAACGCTTACTAAAGTCGGGATCATGAAAGTCGTAATTAGCTGTAACTAAGGTTATAACGAAAAATGAAAAACAAAAACTAAGCTTCAACATAATGAAAATGATTGAGGAAGGTTAAACGTTACGGAGAAAGGTTTAAAGCGAGACTACTATTGACAATGATTGGATTATTTGCTTTTATATTGCAACTGAACTGACCAGTTGGTTGGTGATTATTTTTGCATTTATGACAATGTAATTTATACTTCACGTCTTAATTCGTTGTTCTAAAGGGTGTTCTTCATTTATAAGAAGATTAAAACTAGCTATTTTTGTCTAGGAAGGTGTGGGTCGGTAAATTTTTACAAAAACACCGACAGCTATCATTGAAATGTCTAAAATGAGAATTACAAAAGAAGGACAAGGTACTTCCACATCTGAACAACATTTAAAAAATAACTTAAGCTTTTTCGATATCGTTCCAAAACTCAACAATGACAACTTTGAAGAGGTTAAATATTAAAAGATTTAACACATTGCTGATACGTTAAGCATTGAGCGTCAAAATCTATGAGTTGTCAGCTGTCAAAATGATTTTTCCTCAAAGCTTCTAGTTCATTGCTTTAGTTTTGGTACACCCGTTATTTAAAATAGAAACA
The DNA here is from genome assembly GCF_945859685.1 of Eupeodes corollae. Taxonomy (NCBI): domain Eukaryota; kingdom Metazoa; phylum Arthropoda; class Insecta; order Diptera; family Syrphidae; genus Eupeodes; species Eupeodes corollae. The sequence continues at coordinate 5,101 of NW_026605462.1, forward strand.
TTTGTGCTATAGGAAGGGGAGTTTCATTTACAATTTATATGCATTCTGTAAGACTTGTTTTCCGTAGAGTCGTAGGTCGGTATACTTACTTCGTTTTTCTTATTAATTACAAAAGTACAATATTATTAATGCAAATGGGTTTTGACTTATCTACTTGCAAACAAATACTAGTTATGGAAATGTTTCTTACCTTTTCTAATACAAATTTATTTTCGTGTTAATGAAGATTGAGGTGCTTTGAACTTCAAACCTACAACAAGCTTCAAGTTCAAGTTTCAAGATTTATTTTAGCAAAATACATTACTGTCAAAATCAAATTGAATGCATTTCAAACTTAAAAAGAACATTTTATTCTTAAATGTTGATGTTTTTTTCACTACTTCTCTTTAGTTCCAGAAAAAGTAAAAGTAAAACAGTTTAAAGAAAAAATGATTTTATCTCCAAAATAATTGTATGCAATGAAAAGTGTTTTTGACATCTGGTAAAATGTTGGGAACAATCGAATTGGAAAAATAAAAACCGAAAAAAAAACATTGTTAAAGTTGGTAAAAATTAATTTTCGACTCAAATATCTTTTTCAAACTTTGAAACATTGGCTTTATTTTAATTTTGCCAGTTTTTTTACTAAAAAAACATTACTAAATTCTTAAAAATTGAATTTCGACTAAAATATCTTTTCAAAAATTAAAAATATTGGCTTCAAACTTATTTTAGAATCCTCTAGAGAATATTGTTTTCGACATTCAGTACATTGTGGATAAAAATCCAAGAACCAATTTGTTCATAAGAAATTAAAATCTACAAATAATAGTAAGCAAATGTTACTAAAATTGGTAGGAATTGGTTAATGATTAAAAATCTCGTTAACAAAAATATTTTAATTTTTGTTCCTACTGTTTCTGTTTCAAAACTATACATACGAGTACTTTTCAAAGATTTCATTCCAATTTATCATTTTTTGCCAAATGCTAATTTATGTTTCACTTCTTAAGTAGTTTTCTTGTTCAATCGAAAATCAAGTTGTGGCCGTCCATTTTTTTACCTAAGCAGTCATATTCCTTGTAATAATCTACGGTGGATTGCATAAGCTTTAATGGTTTGGTGTTGCATACAACTCTGCTGAACAGCGATGCCATTCTGTTGTACAACAAAAAGCAAAGAAATACAAAATATTTTCACTTTGTAAGTAATTTGATATACTCGTACATTTTTGGCCTGGCATGATATTAGTGACCAATTTATGTCACCAAACCATTAAATTTTATGACGAGTAAACTTCTCATTAATGCCTTTTTCGGTTGTCAAGGGATTTATTATCCTAAAAGGCAAACATTCAACCACTTTTAATGTCAGCTGAGTTTCACAGGTGTCAAAGAGAATCAGTGTTATTTTGAAACAACGATACGTATTACCATTTTTTTATGTGTAACTTTGTTCGTACAAATTGTAATTCACAATTGTAAAAAATGCAATTAAAGAGAAAGTTGCCATCTTTGTACCATACTTACTTTACTAACTTAAGGTGGCGCTACAGCCCGGGGTGGACCTGGGCCTCAACCAACAAGCGTCTCCAGCCAGCTCGGTCCCTAGCTAGCTGTCTCCAGTTTCGCACGCCAAGTTGGTTGAGGTCCTCTCCCACCTGGGTGCGCCACCTGAGTCACGGTCTTCCTCTACTGCGCCGTCCCTCGGGATTGGATTCGAAGACCTTCCGGGCTGGAGCGTTGATGTCCATCCGCTCTACATGACCTAGCCATCTAAGCCGTTGGTCTTTAATTCTGCTAACTAGGTCAGTGTCGCTGTACAGGCCGTACAGTTCGTCGTTATATCTTCTCCTCCATTCTCCATCTGTGAGTACGGGACCAAAAATCACCCGAAGAATTTTTCTCTCGAAGCATCCTAAGACGCTCTCATCTTTCTTTGACAGGGTCCAGGCCTCAGCGCCATAAATGAGAACCGGGATGATGAGTGTCTTATAGATGGTGATTTTACATGCTCGAGAGAGGACTTTACATCTCAATTGCCTTCTAAGTCCAAAGAAGCAACGATTTGCAAGAGTTATTCTTCGTTTGATTTCAGCGCTGGTGTCCTTGTCTGCATTAATAGCGGTGCCTAGGTAGACAAAGTCCTTAACTACCTCAAAGTTATAGCTGTCCATGGTGACGTTTTGTCCAAGTGTCCTTTTTTGATGACAGCATATACTTGGTCTTGCCCTCATTGACCACTTAACCCATCTTCTTCGCTTCCGTCGCAATGCTCAAAAACGCTCCACTGACATCACGCTTTGATCTTCCAATTATGTCAATATCATTTGCGTATCCGAGTAATTGGATGGATTTTTGGAAGATTGTGCCTCTAGTGTTGACGGTTGAGTTTTGCACAATTCTTTCCAGAACAATGTTGAAGAAGTCGCATGACAGTGCATCGCCTTGTCTAAAACCTTTTTTGACATCAAATGCATCGGTGAGATCTTTTCCGACCTTGATAGAGCAGCGTGCATTCTCCATCGTAATTCTGCACAAACGGATAAGTTTGACAGGGATGCCAAAACTAGACATTGCTCGGTAGAGCTCTTCCCTATAGATGCTGTCATACGCGGCTTTAAAATCGATAAAGAGATGGTGGGTATCGATTTGAAGCTCCTGGGTTTTTTCCAAGATCTGCCGTAGTGTGAATATTTGGTCGATAGTGGACTTTCCTGGTCTGAAGCCACACTGATAAGGACCAATCAGGTTGTTGACGAATGGCTTCAGACGTTCACATAATACGGCAGAGAGGATCTTATACGCAATGTTAAGGAGACTGATGCCTCTGTAGTTGGCGCAGTTTAGAGGGTCTCCTTTCTTATGTATCGGGCACACTATGCTGAGATTCCACTCATCGGGCATTCTTTCTTCCGACCATATTTTGCAGATGAGTTGGTGCATGCTCCCTACCAAGTCATCGCCTGCTGCTTTGAATAGTTCGGCGGTGATGCCGTCAGCTCCAGCAGCTTTGTTTGACTTAAGTTTAGATATAGCTATCTTCACTTCTTCAAGGTCGGGTAGGCGGAATTGTTGATCTGCGTCGCCGAGGTTGAGTGGTTCTATCTCCCTTACAGCGGAATTCGGTTCTTCATCGCCGTTATATAGTTTGGAGAAGTGATCTTTCCATATTCTCAGCATCGACTGTGGTTCTACTACGATGTTCCCTTGATCGTCTTTACAGGCTTCGGTTCGTGGCTGGTAGCCTTTGGAGGTTTTTTTTACCTTTTGGTAAAATTTACTAACCTCATTCATGTTGTGACATCATTCTATCTCCTCAATCGAGCGCTTCTCATTCTCTCTTTTTTTCATCTAAGAAGCCGGTGTTCCTCTCTCCTCTTCTGCTCGTAGAGCTCGCGAGCAGCTCTGGTCCTTTTGTGCAGCGCCGTTTTGTATGCCTCTTGTTACGCTGCGTGCGCTTGCCGGCATTCGTCGTCAAACCAGGGGTTTTGCTGTGGTGGCCGTGTGAAACCTAGCACTTCAGAGGCGGCATCTCTGATGGCTGCAGGGCAATGTTGCCACTGGTTTTCAATGCTTAATGCAGGAAGCATAGGACTTATTAGGAGGTTATTAGAGGCTCGATCGGAAAAGGACATGGCAGTCTCTTGCGATTGTAGCCGTCTAACGTCGAATCTTCTCACAGTACTTCCTTGTTTTGGCTTGGATCGGGATATCCGTAGCCGTACCTTGGCTACAACGAGGTAGTGGTCCGAGTCATCGTTGGCCTCTCAGATCGTTCGGATATCCTGGATACTGGAGAAGTGTCGTGCGTCGATCGCAATGTGGTCAATCTGGTTGACGGATGATTGATCAGGAGATTTCCATGTCCCCTTGTGGATATTGAGATCTGTGAACTGCGTCCTAGCTACGAGAACGTCTCGCCCCGCAGCGAAATCGACCAGCCTGAATCCGTTGTCGGAGGTGGTGTCGTGCAGGCTGTATCTCCCGATTATGCCACCAAAGATGTCTTCTCTTCCCAGCTTGGCATTAAAATCTCCTAAGACAATTTTAATGTCATAGCCGGGGCACTGCTCATATGTCTTGTCCAAGAGCTCGAAGAATATGTCTTTGGTGTCTTCATCTTTCTCCTCTGTTGGGGAATGCGCGCATATTAGGCTTATGTTGGCGAATTTAGCCTTGATGCGGATTGTCGTGATGCGCTCGCTCACACTGTTGAAACTCAAGACTTTTTGCCTGAGCCTAGTTCCAACAACAAATCCACACCCAAATAGACGCTGTCTTTGTTCTCGGTAGCAGTCCCCGTAGTAGATATCGCAGTCTTTTAGTTTGCGTTTGCCCGGTCCATCCCATCGCACTTCTTGGATGGCTGTAATATCTGCCTTGCAGCAGTTTAGGGCTTCCGCTAATTGTTCGGCTGCACGTTGTCTGTTAAGGGACCTAACATTCCACGTACATATCCGAAGTTCGTTGTCCTTATTTCATTTGCGTGGGTTGTCAACAGTGAATCCGTCCGTATCCGAGGCTTGTTGTTGCTTCGAAACTATGATGTTTTTACGTGGCCAGGAAGTCACCCCGACGGCACAACAGCCAACCTGGAGGGGAGGTGAGAGTAGGAGTTGATAGACAGAGGTGGGTTTTGAGAAAAACCTGTGGACGCTTGTGTCCTCTTGAATGCACATGTCTACCATTTGAACATTGTCACCATAGCAATCTGAAAAAAAGAGGCTGAAATGCGACCCACACTGATAACTTCCCATCCCTTCTTCCGATTTGTCTTGCTTAAAAGTTTGTAGGTTCTCGTATTGCGTTAAAAAAGTGTTAGTTGAATTGTTCTTAAAAATTTTATAATTACAAGCAATATTTTTCATATAGAGGAATAGTTTAGTGTGAGAATCTAGTCTTGTTAAATAGATTTTTGATCGAAAACAATTTTTTACCATTTTTAGTAACATTTCTTAAATTTTTACAAATAGGAAGAATGAAATTAATTTGAGATATATCAAGAAACGAATATCAATTTTTACCAAATTCGCCTAGTATGTTTTGTAAATTTTATTTTTAATGAAAAAACTGAGAAATTAAAAGAGTTTGAAGACAATGTTTTTAATTTTTTGTAAAGCTATTTGAGTCGAAAGTACATTTTTACCAAGATTTATAAATTTTTTTTTAAATAAAACAGTCAATTCTATTTTGCTCAAAATTTTACTGAATCTTGACAACAATATTTTTAAAAACATAAAAGAAGTTTAAAGCCAATATCTCAAATATTTGAAAAGATATTTGAGTTGAAAATCAATTTTTACCATCTATGAGTAATGTTTTATTTAGATTTTTATTTTTATAAAAAAAACAGTCAATTTAAATTTTCTCAAAATTTTACTTGATGTTAAAAACGTTATTTTTCGTTGCACAAAATTATTTTGCAAATCAAATCATTTTGTATTCTTAAAATTTTCGGGAAAACAAATATTTTTTTCAGAACTTTTGATTTGTAAAAAAACGTTTGTTATATTTTTTCAAAAAATATATTTGTTTGGAATCACGTTACAATACATACAATTTTATTCAAGTCTTAAGCGTTTTTAGTTAGCCAGATATTAAGGGTTATTTATGTAGGCAATGGGTTTACAAATAAGAAAAATAACACGAAAATGTATTTATTGTATTTTATCTGATATCAAATCAAATGTGGTGGCGCAACAGTCAGTTGTGAACCAGGGCCTAGTGACTTACAACTCTCAACCATTCCTGTGTGCGAGTACTGTTGTCAGGAATGGAAGGGACCTACAATTTTAGGCCGAATCCGAACGGCTTGTTTGAGAAAGCACTTTTTCATGACAAGAATTACTCTTGAAGGATTTGTCAATTCCTCGCAAGAGGCAGTACCCGTGAAAATTAATTTTTTTTATAAATTAAGGTGGCACAGGCAGGGATTGAACCCAAGACCCCTTGCATGACAGTCCAACGCACTAACCATCATGCCACGGGTACTATATTTTAACTGATATAAGTTTTTTTTAAAATAAGATTTTGAAATTACACAACAAAAAGACACAACTGACTCTTGATAGACTGAAAAACTGAATGCCATGAAATATTGAGTGGAACTTATGTAAATAGAGAACATGGCTGGCTGAAAGCGTTTCTTTTACTCACAAAAGATATTTTATAGAGGCCAACAAATTTCGTGACTAGTTTCCCCTGTGTCATCTGAGTAGGTACGCTTTATAGCAACTAATTCACCCTTTTCGTATTTCAACGGAGGTTTCCTTTTTCTATCAAAACATCGTCTGTTTTCCTCTTGGACTTAAAGAATATTATTTTTTTGCAATTTGTCGAATTTCGTCTCTTTCTTGGTTAAGTTCATTGTATAGCTCAATATCCAAGCCTTTGGCTAGACTAAGCAATTCAGAATTGGGTTTAAGTTTCATTTCGATTCCGGTTAAAATTTTGAAAGGAGACATTCCAGTACTCCTTGAATTAGAGCTGTCAAAGTAACGTTAAAATGAGTACCCGTATGTATACGTTACTTTTGGTATAAATATTCTGTACAAATGTATCGTTACTAGCTACTTTCGTTACTTTCATTGAAATTGGTATTTTCGTTAAAAATGTATTAGGTACGTATTTAAGATGCACAAGAGCACAAGCCAAATGATACATTTTTGTTTCGAATTGTACATAAACACAAAGATAGTTTGTGTATGTGTTAATTTGAATGCAGCTGATATCAGGATATTAGTTTTCTCAGCACAGTGAGCGGAAAATATGAAGTAAATATTGAGAGAAACTTAAATAAAAGATATTAAATGTTTTGCATTGAAAAATATATATTTAAATTTTTGTGATTTTATCTTTTTGATATTTTTTCTTTTAAAGAACCAAATTATACTTCCATTGCATTGACTATTGCATTTGCATTACATTCGTTACCTGATATATTTGGAATTTCTTGGACATCTTCTTCTAGAAGGCATTGGAGAAGGTTGCACATTTGGTATTGAAATAGATTCATACGCCGATAGATGTTTAGACAGTAAATGTTTTTTTAAATTTGTAACTGAACCACCTTTAACAGAATAACATGAATGGCATAAATCACACTTAACCTTGTCGCGTTCGCGACTGTCTTGAATTGGACTCCATTTGAATGACTTAATAATTTAAATTTGAGATTTTCCACTTAAAAAACAACGACGCCAAAGTACCTAAATTCAGTTCGAGATTTCCCACTAACTAAAAAAGTAACGACGTTCAAAGTAACTAAATTCAAAAAATATCAATACTGACACAAAGTAACGGTAGCATAAGTAAATGATGCAAAACATACAAATAACAATAACACCAAAAAAAGAAAAAATAATATCAATACCACATATCAGAGAAAGGGAGATAGAAAACCAAACTGTCAAAATAAATTTTGCCTACAATTAGAAGCTAGTTCAGCGGAATGTTGTTTTTTCTCATTTTAATTTGAACTCCGCATTGTCTATCTCTCATCCTACAACCTACAACAGATACGAAAAATGAAAAGAGACGTTACCCATTACAATAAAAACGTACACTTAACTTATACTACTCAACTACTTAGCTATATGTACATGTTAACTCAACTCACATATGACACACACAGTTCACAGAAAAACGAAACACAGCACACTATCACAGGATACATTATGACGGTGGAATACCACTTTCTATGCTGGTATGTAATGCGTCATTTAGTATGAAATAACTACCTAAACAAAAGTAACTAGATCATAAAAGTAACGATATTTATTTTAGAGTACCGAAACGTTACTCGGTACAAACTAAAATACCCGTTACTAAGTAACGAATACATACGGTATGCTACAGCTCTACCTTGAATTGGTCGAATTTATAAATTTTTGTAGAGTGCTTACATGTTTATACCAGTCGGAAGGTTTAGCGAGGGAAAGTTTGGTAAGCACGGGAATTATGATACGGTTTACCCGTTCTATTTGACCATTACCTCTGGGTACGCCAGTGGTAATCAAAACATGGGAGATACCCTCCTCAGCACAATATTCTTTGAGTTGGTTTGACTTAAATGCTGAACCACGGTCAGATATAATCCTATTTGGATTACCAAAAATGTCCTATTGTTTTTTTAATTTATCAATTACTTCTTCACTTGAAGTGCTTTTGGTTGGATACAACCATACAAATTTTGTGAAAGCATCCACAACCGCAAAAATGTGTTTATAACGTTTATGGGTAATTTCTAAAATTCCTAAATGGTCAACATGGTAGGTTTGAAGTGGGCCATCTTCCTTGCCGATTGGGTTTAGAAAACATTCTTGTTTTCCATTCTCACTTTGATTCATTTTTCTATTTTCTTGCGATACTCAGGAATTAAATATTGTTTGAGTTACAAGTTTGAATTTTTTTTCACAGCGAAATGTCCCTGTTCATGCATCTGTTGTATGATTGGATTCTTGATAGACGTAGGAATAACTAGTAACTCGTTACCATTATGTAATTTGTAGATCAGATCGTTTTTTAGGAAATAATCTTCGTGGTCACGTTCTTGTAACATAAGATTCAGTGTTTTCAAATAAGTATCTTTACTTTGGGCTTGTCTTAACCGATCAGAAACTGGAGCTTCAATAGCTAAAATGTCTCTGCTGAGTGCGTCAACGTGACACATTTTATTCCCTGAGCGATGTACAATCTCTATATCGAATTCTTGTAAATAGAGTGCCGAACGAGCCACTTTTAAGGGTACATCTTTTTTCTTTAAGGTTGAAGCAAATGCGTTACAATCGGTTATGACTTTAACCTTATTTCCAAGCAGATATGGCTGCCATTTCTTAAAAGCCTGAACTACAGCCAATGCCTCTAATTCGTAAGAATGGAATTTCTTTTTTGTATCGTTTGTCTTTCTGCTGAGATACTGAACTGAATGCAACTCACTGGTTTCGTTATTTCTTTGAAGCATCACTGCAGCATAACCATTCTGTGATGCATCAGTATGATACTTCCGTATAAGAACCATATTTGAATAACTGAAGGACTGGATCTTTGGCTAATTCAGATTTAAATTTTTCGAAAGCTGATATTTGATCTATGCCAAATATGTGAAAGGGGTGTTCTTTTTAAGAAGGTCTGATAAAGGTTTGGTGATTAGTCCAAAATTAGGAATAAACTTTCGAAAATATGAGGCAAGACCTAAGAAACTATGAATTTGCTTTATATTTTTATTAGGCGTAGGATAATTAATAATTGCCTTGACCTTTTCGACTCCTGGACGAACAAAACCGTTTTCACTACATGTCCTAGATAATTAATTTTTCTTTGAAAAAATTGGCATTTCTGACAGTTAATTTTCAGACCATGATCTTGAGCTATCTTTAGTACTCGTTGTAAAATCTCGAGGCCTTTCTCTACAGTCTTAGAACGTATAATTAAGTCATCGATAAAAATAAGTAAATGTCCCTCACTTACTAATTGTCGGAATATTGCATTTATGTACCTTGTAAAAAACGCAGGGCTATTACAAAGTCCGAATGGGCAAAAGCGAAACTGATATTGTCCGTTATTAGTAACAAAACTCGTGTACTTTCGGGAATCGTTTGCAATTGGAACGTGTAAGAAAGCCGAAACCAAATCTAGCGTAGTGAAAAATACTCCATCTTGCAGTTGATCTAACTGTTTATCGACCAAAGAAAAATGAAATGGGTCTTTAATAATTTTATTATTAATACGCCTATAGTCTACGCATAATCGTTTCGTTCCATCCTTTTTAGAAACAAGCACCACTGGGCTAGCAAACTCAGAATTACTTTCTTCAACTTGGGCCTCAACTTCTAACCGATGCTGATAAGGCAGTCTTCGCGGGGATTCATAAATCGGGGTTTCTTCCGTTAAAAAAAATAGTCATTTCAATTAGGGATTCAATTACTTGACAAGGAGTATACTTTTGAATACACCTTAGAATATCGTTACTAATATTAACTTCTTTAATATGTAGCAAATGAATTTCATGCTCATCAAAATTATAACATTCCAGGAAATCCATTTCTTTTTCAAGAAGTTTTATATCGTCCCTGGTAATGTTCAAATCAACTTCATTAGAAATTGTAGAATCACAACTAAGTTTTACAGAAACATCAGAATTACTTTTAGTATTTAAGTCATTGTCACCTGTTCCCAAACTTAATACAGGTTTTTTGGTGATTTCACCCTTATGAAACTGTATATTAGCTATTTTAAAAAAATCATTGCCCAAAATTACAGGGACTTTTATAAGTTCATTTGGAACAATAAAAACCTTCAACCTGTAAGCAAATTTCTCAACTTCCACTTCTAGTTCACAAGAACCAACCGTTGTCACATCACCACCTATTCCCGAGATCAAAATCTTTTCTTTAAAATAACCTTTGTTAAGAGTACTAAAAATATCCCACCGTATAATGGAGATATCAGCTCCCGAATCAAGCAATTCTTGAGTGGTTATTTGATTTATCTTAATTTCAATACAATTTTTTCCTCTTGTCAAAATATTAATCTCAGATTTTGTTCCTATTGGTGGTTTCGGAGTACTGCAACTTGTTGATTTGTGTCCATATTCATTGCACCGAAAGCATTTAAAACCTTTAGATTTATTTGGACACGAATCTGTACTATGCCTTTTATCCCCACAAATATGACATCGTTTAATATCATTTCCTAATCCGGAACCTGAAGGTTGAGTGAATGGCTTATACTCATTTTTTTTTATTTTTTATCTTTTCATAAAGTTTGAATGCCTCTTTTAACTCAGTAATTGTTTTGGCAGCATACAAAATGTAGGTTTCAGTACCTTTGTCGCCTATGACTTTAATAATATAACTTATTAAGGCCTCTTCTTCTACATTTCCATTATTGGCCAACGCTGTCATTTTATAAATATATTCTAGAAATGTTTCATATTTTTTCTTTTTCCTACCTGACAATTGTTTGTGTATTTCTGCGCTGTTAAATTTTTTTTTAAATTTTCTTATAAGCTCGTCCTTTAAACTTTTCCAAGTTTTAATACATGTTAGGCTGTTTGCAAACAATCGAGCTGAACCCCTTAGTAAGCGCTTTGCAAAAATAAATGTTTGCAAAACATTCCACCCAACTGTATAGCTTATCTCTACAAATTCCCTAACCCAGGTAAAAACGTTTAGATCGTCATCTCCGGAAAATTAAGATATGGGCTCCTCCATATCTCGCAATGTAAACGCTGACCTATCTGCATTACCATGTGCGTCTGTAAAGTTCTCGTCATTGTCGTCGTCCTGCATGTTGCCTTCGTTATTTGTCCGACAAAAATCAATTAACCTAGCTTGCAGCTCAGCCTTGTTTCCTGTACACTCTAAGTTTATTGAAGTTAATTTTTCCTTCAACTGCTCCACACTCAGATTTAAAATTTCAACCAATTCCATTTTGGCAAACAAAATTACAAAACAAACCAAAAAATCTTTAAGTCTACTCTACTGTAAAAAAAATTTCAAATGCAAATACATTCAAAAACTTGAAATTAAGGCTTCAAATTTATTTTATCTTATGAGAAATATTGTTTTCAACATTCTGAAAAACGTTGAGAAAAATCGAATTGACAGTTTTTTTTTACAAAAAATAAAAACCTAAACAAAAAAATGTATAAAAGTTGTTAAAAATTGAGTTTCGAATCAAATATCTTTTCAAAACTTTCAGATATTGGCTTTAATTTACTTTTATCTTTTAAAAAATATAGTTGTCAACATTCAGTAAAATTTTGAAAAAAATCAAAGTTTTTGTATAAAAAAATTTAACAAAAAATAGTAAAAATTGATTTTCGACTCAAATATCTTTTCAAAAATTTGAAATATTGGCTTCAAACTAATTTTATCTTATAAGAAATATTGTTTACAACATACGATAAAATTTTGAAAAAAATCGAATGAAAATATGTAAAAATTTACAAAAAACAAAACTCTAAAAATAAACAATACTATAACTTGGTAAAAATTTACTTTCGACTCAAATAACTTTTCAAAAATTAAAAATGTTAGCTTCAAACTTATTTTATTTTACAGAAAATATTGTTTTCGATATTCAGTAATGTTTATATAAAAATCCAACAGTCCGTTTTTTCATAAAAAATAAAATCTACAAAAAATAGTACGCAAATTTGGTAAAAATTAATACGAGTACATATAGACAAACTTTTAAGCAAGACAAATCGACAGACGGGATGGGAAGTTATCAGTGTGGGTCACATCCCAGCCTCTTTTTTTTATTTATATAAATGTTGAAATTTGAAGTCAATTCATATTTTTCAAACTTTTGAAGTACGTCAAGCTTTAAAATTTTAATTGATGATTTTCTAAAAAATATTTACTTCAAACAATTGATCAAATATTGCAATTTTCAAAAGCTTATTGTGCATTATGAATATGTATTTATAATAAAGTGTGAAGCTGGTATTAAAACAAGAACAAATATCCAAATTTAACCACAATTTGGAAAGATTATTAAAATCTAACCCCAGAAGAATAAAAATGCTTTGATGAATAAGTCTAGTTCCTGGAAGTAGATTCCATATACCAATTATTTGGACAAGTGATTGTGGTGTTAGTTGGAACATACCCTAACAGTTAGAAAAACAACAATTTACTGATAAAGGACAAATAATCCAACCAAAACTTTTACAAATACTTATTTTCACTAAATAATACCGCATATTTCTCCGAATATAAAAGTGCAATTAGAATTATTTTGAAAGATAGAAATCATAACATAGAAAACTGTATGTGGTTTCATTTCTGATGAAGAGACAATGCTTCTGAACACGCTATGGCACGTGTTAGAGCAATAAAGCTCACCTTGATTGCCCATAATCAAGTTTTTGAAGTACTTTCTGAGTAATTACTCGATAGATTTGTCAAAACTGTAACCTACTCCTTGAATTCTCAAAATAAAATTATTTATTTTGCTTTCATGCGAAATTTTATGTACTCGTATTTTTGAGATATTGCTTTTATTTGCTTTATAAAGAAGACATTTTTTTTCATCATAAAAACACATAAAATACAGACATTTTGGTTTATTTACCAACATACGTTTGGGTTCTACAAAAATAAAAAACGAAAGGAATTTGATGAGCTCTCAAGATGTGAATACTTCCCAAAAGTAAGCAATTCATCAAAATTTTGTACAAACAATGACCGCACTAACTAAGTAGAATTTTAATAAACACCACACATCATATTATCATTTTATCTTGCAAACATACTCCCAGGTCGTAGGTCATGGGTCATAAAAATAAAAGCGAAGGATGATGATTTATAGCCTCTAGCTAGTGAAAATTATTTACCTCTCGATATATGTAATATGCATAATAAAGCTTTTCTGACCTTTTTCTATAACTTATATAAACAAGAAACGACCCAAACCAAAACCCAAAGTCAAAATGTGTATAAAGTGGAATGGTACTAAAATTTTACGCATGTTTTGTTGCTTTATTTTATAAAATAACCATAAATAAAATAGGATAGGAGTTGCAAATTTTATATATGCATTGTTTAGGTACATAATTTAGCAGGATATTCTCTCTGGTGTTAATGATGAGTATCGACCCAGAAAATTAGCAAATCCTTGTTTTATTTATTTATCCCCCAAAGGATAGGATACCAAATCAAATAAAAAGATCCTAACACCTCCTGTGTATAGAAAATATAGGTTCTTATAGAATCTATACCGCATCGATGCTCTAAACAACATTATAGAATTCATATACAAACATAGAGAGATATGTAGTGTACATCAATTTACAATTCAATAGATTTTGTAGGTACTCGACCGCAAATATATTTTGTTTTAATAAATTCGCTCCTTGAAATTTATGTTCAACAATTTTATGTATTTTTGGTGGGCTGCATAAACGATAGTGGCTTGTTAAGCTTTTCATTGAGATTTATGATAGTTTTATTGTTGATCGAATATATTGTTATATGTTTTATTTCTAAGCTTTCAATATTTATGTAATTTTTTTGATAAGTCACCTAAATTTTTGTTCAAGATTCCTAAAGGATATTTAAAACGAATCTTATAATTTCATGAAATAAATACATATGTTTGTGAGCTAAAGGTACCTAGGTATGTTTCAATGGTAAGACATTTCGAACTCGAGATATTATACAGACAAAACCTTACAATGGTAGAGAAGTGGAAAAAGTGGGTCCCCTAATTATGTCGGTTTATCTGTTTGTTTATCTGTCCACGGCCACACAGCAAAAAACCATTGGGTCGATTGATATAAAAGACTATTTTGGTTCGTGAGATATTAAGGGTAAACCAAAATGTTCACCTTTTTTTAAATTACTGTGGTAAAGAAACCAATCACTTAATTTGTTTGAGAGTCTTTTCTGCAAATTTCCGCATTTTTATCTGTATAACAAAATTTAGTTGAAGTCGATGGCTCCACTGGTTCTTGAACTATGGACGACGAAAAAAACGTCGCGAACGAACGGACGTACGTAGAAATCTTTCCAAAAAATCTTCTATGTCGACTGTAGGGACCTTGAAACGTCGAGAAATGACAAATTTAAATATTAATATTAATAAAAATAAAAATATAAATATAAATAATAAATAAATTAATTGGTTGGCGCAACAGTCCGTTGAGGGCCTAGTGACTTACAACTCTCAACCATTCCTGTGTGCGAGTAATGTTGTCAGGAATGGAGGGGACCTATAGTTTATATGCCGAATCCGAACGGCTAATTTGAGAAAGCACTTTTTATGACAAGAGTTACTCTTGGAGAATTTGTCAATTCCTCGGAAGAGGCAGTACCCGTGAAAAGACTTAAGATGGCAAAGGCAGGGATGTTTTTTTTTTGTTGTAAATTCATTTTTATTAATTCAATCTTAAACCTTTCTTAAAGCTAGACAAAAATTCATAAAACTAGCCTTACAACTAACTTAATGGTCCCATACGGACACTTTAAGTTAAACAATAATACTTAATTTTAATGCATTTCGGCCCTAAGATCTATTTTACTGTAATTCATTTTATTTATTTTTGTATTTATTATTTGTTTTTTTTTTTTTTTTTTTTTGTGCCACCATGCCTTTTCTTCTTAAAACTAAGCTTTTAAACTATAAAACAAGTATTTAAGCCGGCCAATTGGCAATTGAAGCCACCAAAACTGGTTCTCCTGCTTCACCTCATAAGTTCGGTCCCGTTCGGACTCAGCCCTACTCAACCGAAGGAGCTCTGCTCCGCCTTGTGCCATGAGACGACCCGATTGTACAGGAGTCACCTATCCACGGTTCGTCGTCTGACGTGCTAGATTAGCGGAACGACCAATCTATCCTATATCAGACTGCATCTATCCAAGAAGAGGAATGCTTCTGGTGGAATAAAGCCGCTCAAGAGTGCACTTTCAAAATACTCGTCGTTCGGATAGAACGACCTCTTGCAATGTGACCTCGAACGAGTTTTATCAAAAATTGTCAATTCTGTTGATTCGAGTACCGTTGTACAGGACCTCGTTAGAATAGTAATGCATGTAAGAAGATTCGGCTGTCCGATAAAAAGCGGTACAGTGTCGTAAACACTGCCGCTCGAACACCCGAAACTTCTCCACCTGGAAAGGGGAAACTCTAAATTACACAGGACAACCATAAACGATCATCGGCCGTATGAGGGCCATGTAGCAAATTACCATCACTCTGGGGTCAAGCCGGCTTTGTAAAACAGCAGCCGTTTCGTCAGAGCGAAGGCTCCTCTATTCCTGGTCAGAACAGCATTTATATGTCTGTCGAAATATAAAAACTGATCTAACCAGATACCGAGGTACTTCACTACACTTTTGCTCGCTAATGGCTGCTAGTGAAGATCAACGATGACCATCTTGCGCCAATTCTTGCACCTACCCCTCGGAATCCGGAACAGAATTGTCTCCGACTACTGGACATTTATTTTCACTTTCCAGTCGTCGCAATATCGTTGAATCTTGTCGAAATCACGCTGCAAGAGAATTCTAATAACCTCAACCTTTCGTACCGTTCTGCATGCAATAAGATCGTCGGGGTACGCAATTGCCTTTGTAAGACTACCTATTAGATCGCTGGTGTAAATGCTGAAGAGAATCGGCGAATTCACCGCTCCCTGTTGAAAACCAATTTCAATTTAGAATGTTGTGATAGAAGTTACATTACTAATTTTGATAACAAACTTTCCACCGTTAAGCATATCATAAAGTATATACAACAATGGCTTGCTAATGCCAAGCCTGCTCAATTTTAGGTAAAGACCCTCTAACCATACGGTGTCAAAGGCAATTTCCAAATCAACCAGAACAGCACCTGTACATTGTTGTTTTGATTTATTCCATTCCATTGGATATCAGAAACGAGTTTAGACGCAGCATGAATTGTGTCATGACCCGCCTTGAACGTAAACTGTTTATCCGGAATTATTTTGTTGTCCGCAGCCCACTTAGTCAGAGCCCTATTGATGATCTTTTAGAAAACTTTGTTGATGCTCGGAAGAAGACTTATCGACCGAAGATTTGACGGGTTGAAGTTGTCCTTTCCCTTTTTTGGGAGAGGATGAACCACAGTGGTCTTCCAATGCACTGGATAATATGCATTATTCAGTGCATTGTTGAAGATGTCAATTGCTTCCATCGGTAAATGTCTTAGTACAACGTTGGATATACCATCGACACCTGCTGACTTTTTGTTTTTTTAACTTCCCATAGGAAGTTATTGTAATGGGTCCGATTTGTCAAATTGAAAATTTTGACATTTCTCGACGTTTCAAGGTCCCTAGAGTCGAAATAAAAGATTTTTAGAAAGATGTCTGTGCGTGCGTGTGTACGTACGTTCGCGACGTTTTTTTCGTCGTCCATAGCTCAAGAACCAGAAGAGATATCGACTTCAAATAAATTTTGTTATACAGATAAAAAGGCAGAAAGATGCAGAAAGGGCTCTCAAGAAAATTGCGTGGGTGGTTTTTTTACCATAGCAGTTTAAAAAAGAGGCTGGGATGCGACCCACACTGATAACTTCCCATCCCGTCTGTCGATTTGTCTTGCTTAAAAGTTTGTCTTTATGTACTCGTATCAATTTTTACCAAATTTGCGTACTCTTTTTGTAGATTTTATTTTTTATATGAAAAAACGGACTGTTGGATTTTTATATTAAAATTACTGAATATCGAAAACAATATTTTTTGTGAAATAAAATAAGTTTCAAGCCAATATTTTTAAGTTTTGAAAAGCTGTTTGAGCCGAAAGTAAATTTTTACCAAGTAAAACTTGGTATTGTTTTATTTTAGAGTTTTATTTTTTGTAAAAAAAAACTGTCAATTCGATTTTTTAAAAATTTTACCAACAATATTTCTTATGAGATAAAATTACTTTAAAGCCAATACTTAAAATTTTTAAAGAGATATTTGAGTCGAAAATCAATTTTTACCAACTTTTATACATTTTTTTTAGGTTTTTATTTTTTGTAAAAAAACTGTCAATTCGATTTTTTTCAAACTTTAATTGAATGTTGACAGCAAGATTTTTTGAAAGATAAAAGTAAATTAAAGCCAATATCTCAAAGTTTTGAAAAGATATTTGAGTCGAAAATCAATTTTTACCAACTTTTATAAATTATTTTTTTTAGGTTTTTATTTTTTGTAAAAAAACTATCAATTCGATTTTTTTCAAACTTTAATTGTATGTTGACAACAAGATTTTTTGAAAGTTAAAAGATAATTAAACTCAATATCTCAAAGTTTTGAAAAGATATATGAGTCAAAAATCAATTTTTACCAACTTTTATAAATTATTTTTTTTAGGTTTTTAGTTTTTGTAAGGAAAACTATCAATCCGATTTTTTTCAAACTTTAATTGTATGTTGACAACAAAATTTTTTGAAAGATAAAAGATAATTAAAGCCAATATCTCAAAGTTTTGAAAAGATATTTGAGTCGAAAATCAATTTTTACCAACTTTTATAATTTTTTTTTTAGGTTTTTATTTTTTGTAAAAAAAACTGTCAATTCGATTTTTTTCAAACTTTAACTGAATATTGACAACAAAATTTTTTAAAAGATAAAAGTAAATTAAAGCCAATATCTCAAAGTTTTGAAAAGATATTTGAGTCGAAAATCAATTTTTACCAACTTTTATAATTTTTTTTTTTTAGGTTTTAATTTTATGTAAAAAAACTGTCAATTCGATTTTTTTTAAACTTTAACTGAATGTTGACAACAAGATTTTTTGAAAGATAAAAGTAAATAAAAGCCAATATCTCAAAGTTTTGAAAAGATATTTGAGTCGAAAATCAATTTTTACCAACTTTTATAAATTTTTTGTTTAGATTTTTATTTTTTGTAAAAAAAACTGTCAATTCGATTTTTTTCAAACTTTAATTGTATGTTGACAACAAAATTTTTTGAAAGATAAAAGTAAATTAAAGCCAATATCTCAAAGTTTTGAAAAGATATTCGAGTCGAAAATCAATTTTTACCAACTTTTATAAATTTTTTTTTAGGTTTTTATTTTTTGTAAAAAAAACTGTCAATTCGATTTTTCTCAAAATCTTATCAGATGTCAAAAACATTATTCTTCGTTGCACAAAATTGTTTTAGAGATAAAATCATATTTCAGTCGTAAAATTTTGGAGGTGACAAATTTTTTTTTTCAGTTTTATTGATTTAAAAAAAAAACCGTTATATTGATTTTTTTCAAAAAATATACTTGTTTGGTATCACGTTACAATCTATTATATACAATTTAATTCAAGTCTTTAGCGTTTTTGGTTCGTAAGATATTTAGGGTTAACCAAAATTTTCACCATTTTTTCAAACTGCTATAGTAAAAAAACCACCCACGCAATTTTCTTGAGAGCCCTTTCTGCATCTTTCTGCCTTATTATCTGTATAACAAAATTTATTTGAAATCGATATCTCTTCTGGTTCTTGAGCTATGGACAACGAAAAAAACGTCGCGGACGTACGGACGTACGGACGTACGGACGTACAAACGTACGTACACACGCACGCACAGACATCTTTCTAAAAATCTTTTATTTCGACTCTAGGGACCTTGAAACGTCGAGAAATGTCAAAATTTTCAATTTGACAAATCGGACCCATTACAATAACTTCCTATGGGAAGTTAAAAAAAGGTGAAAATTTTGGTTAACCCTAAATATCTTACGAACCAAAAACGCTAGAGACTTGAATTAAATTTTATATAATAAACTGTAACGTGATCTCAAAGAAGTATATTTTTTGAAAAAAAATCTATCTAACGGCTTATTTTCTAAATCAAAAAAACTGAAAAAAAAAATTTGTCACCTCCTAAATTTAACGACTAACATATGATTTCATCTCCAAAACAATTTTGAGCAACGGAGAATAATGTTTTTTAAATCTGATAAAGTTTTGAGAAAAATCGAATTGACAGTTTTTTTTATAAAAAATAAAAATCTAAAAAAAACATTACTCAAAGTTCGTAAAAATTAAATATCGATTCAAATATCTTTTCAAAAACTTAAAATTTAGGCTTCAAGCTTTTTTTATCTTATAAGAAATATTGTTTTCAACATTCAGTAAAATTTTGAGAAAAATCGAATTGACAGTTTTTTTACAAAAAATAAAAATTAAAAAAAAAATTAATTAAAGTTGGTAAAAATTGATTTTTGACTCAAATATCTCTTCAAAACTTTGAGATATTGGTTTAAATTTACTTTTATCTTTCAAAAAATATTGTTGACAACATTCTGTAAAATTTTGGACAAAATCGAACTGACAGTTTTTTTATAATAAATTAAAAACCGAACAAAAATTAACAAAAGTTGGTAAAAATTGAATATGGATTCAAATATCTTTTCAAAAACTTGAAAGTTAGACTTCAAACTTATTTTATCTTATAAGAAATGTTGTTTTAAGCATTCTGAAAGATGTTGGAAAAAATCGAATTGACATTTTTTTTTACAAAAAAAAAAACCTTAAAAAAAATTTATAAAAGTTGATTTTCGACTCAAATATCTTTTCAAAAATTGTAGATATTGGCTTTTAACTACTTTTATCTTTCAAAAAATATTGTTGTTAACAGTTAGTAAAATTTTGAAAAAAATCGAATTGATATTTTTTGTACAAAAAATTAAATACCTAAAAAAAAATTAACAAAAGTTGGTAAAAATTGATTTTCGACTCAAATATCTTTTCAAAACTATAAAATATTGGCTTCAAACTAATTTTATCTTATAGAAAATATTGTTTTCAACATTCGATAGAGTTTTGAAAAAAATCGAATTGACGGTTTTTTACAAAAAATAAAACTCTAAAAAAAACAATACTAAAACTTGGTAAAAATTTACTTTCGACTCAAATAGCTTTTCAAAAATTAAAAATATTGGCTTCAAACTTATTTTATTTTACAGAAAATATTGTTTTCGATATTCAGTGATTTTTATATAAAAATCCAACAGTTCGTTTTTTCATAAAAAATAAAATCTATAAAAAATAGTACGCAAATTTGGTAAAATTGATACTAGTACATATGGACAAACTTTTAAGCAAGACAAATCGACAGACGGGATGGGAAGTTATCAGTGTGGGTCGCATCCCAGCCTCTTTTATTGAGTTGAAGATGAGCTGAAGCTCAACCTTCGTCACTAACAAGGGACTTGGTCCCGTTTACTCGGCGATTATGGCATTTGCCAAGGAATCGTCATTGAACCGCATGAAACCGTGGTTCTCAGATCGCCATTGCGTCATATCATTTCGAAGGTAAAAGTAATTAAGTAGAGCTCTGTTTTCTAGGTCGATGTTGGGTCAAATGCTGACATTCACCTTGTACACTTGCTGGAAACAGCTCCCACCGCCTCCACTTTTTCCTTCGGATCTTCAATTATATAAAAGTCATAGTCAAAGATGGCTTCTTCTGGATCTATTTGCGATGTCCTAAGTACGTCTCTATTCACTTCGGTTCTTTGGAGTTTCAGACTCGGAAGGCCATTGTCGTTCTTTTTCCTGAATATCTTGTTCATTTTAGGGAACATACTAAGGTCACTGGAATTAACTGACCGGATCTTGCGTTCCCAGTACTTGTTGATTGATAATCTGTAGTTCTCCTTAATCAACAGATTGACATTTTTTATTGACGACTTCAATGTCCTAACCTCCAAGTCATGTGAGTCTGTAAGTCGTTTGTACAAGTTTTTGATTATTGTCAGTAAGCCACTCTTGTGGCTACGTAGTACGTCAATATTCGCGTTTCTGTAAGCGTCCATTTGGTCCCGTTCTTTGTACTTTGGAATTGTCGGTTTAACCGTTCGTTTTATTAATTCGTCCTTCTGTTGTAAATGTAGGTCAATTTCTGTATTTGTCAGGTTTTTGTTGTTTGGTGGAGCTATGTCACTCATACGAAGTTCTCTCGCTAGGGCGTTGGTGAAATGAGGCCAATGCATCTTACTGTAGTTGTAAGAGTGCGTTGCAACGTATTTCTCCAACTCCACGCGTTCGTTCGGAATCTGCATTACAGCAGACAGTCCGTAGTGATCACTGTCGTACTCGACTGTCTGTAAGCAGTTTTGAGGGTCATTTCCCACTTTGTCTTTAACTTTCAGTCTGGTATCGTACAGCAAAAGATCCAGAAAGGAGCCGCTTCTTGGATACGATGGCTTTTCAGTAGCCAACAGGTCGACGCCATATTCAACGCTGTAAAGATTCATCAAATTAAAAAATGGTAACCTCTGGGATTACTATGTTGATTTCCCCAATCTTCATATTTTGTTTTCAAATCACCGGCCAAGATGAAATAGTTTTCTTCCATTGATTTTGAGCTGAAGTTATTATATTACACGTACATCACTTGAATCTCATTCATATTTCAAACTTTTGTTAATTATGTCTAAATCATTTAAATATCCAGATAGTAATTTCTTAACTGACCTAAATAACCAAAAATGTTCATGAATTTCGATTTATAATATTTATAGAATAAACATCTACATACTGGATGATTGATTGCCATTCGTTCTATCGTTCTTCATCCGCACACATGTATAATGGTAAAAATATGCAAAACATTTTAAAGTCCTTTTGGGTGTACTTTAAATTAACCTACATTCCTTGCTACTAAAACTATGTCAAGCAAAGTTTGTGTAGACATTTTAGAGTTCAAATATGTATAAAAGCTACGAGTAAGTAATTCCCAGATGAAATTAATCAAACTTTATGAATTGTCTATGCGAATCTTAGGGGACACACTAGAAATTCTTAAATATTATAAATTTGTGAAAAAACAGGGCTGGCAAACCCATAGTTGAATAAATTGATAATTGTCTTGTGAAATGAACTAAAATACAAAATTTATACAATTTGGTAACTTATTGGATTTAAAACCAGACTCAAAGATCAGGTAAAACGTTAGAAAAAAATTAAAAATGGAATTAATGAAAAATGATGTTTAAGCCAGTTTATACGAAAAAATCAATCATTTTATAGCAATCAAATCGTAAATTTTTCTAACCTAATATTAAGAAAATAAAACATAATAAATCAAAAAATAACCTTATTTGTGCACAATCTTTATTTTCTTGTAATTCACAACAGTTACACTTCACAAACTTTATGGTTGAAAGGAATGATCTCAGCCAGCTCAATTTATAACAGAGCTCGGAACACTTTTTCAGTGCTTGCAACTGAAATCGGAAGAGAACTTCTATCTCATGGCCGGTAATTTAAATGCCAAAGCATGCAGATTAGGGAAATCAAATACAATGGATTGTCCAGTACAATGCCGAGTATATGCTTGACCTGTTGGCTACTGATAGACCATCATTTCCAAGGAGCGGTGCCTATCTGGATCTTTTACTAATGCTGTGGGTCAAAGACCAAGAAACTGTTTACGCACGATCGAGTACGGTTGGGACTCGCCACCGTAATACGGCTTCCAAACGACCTTGTGGAGTTGGAGGAGTACATGCCGGTGCACTCTTACAATTAAACTTAGGCTCACACGCTATTCAACAACGCTTTAGCGAGGGAACTTTGGTCTAGAAACATATTCCCACCAATCGACAGGAATTTGACAAATACCGAAATTGACGGATATTTACAACAAATGGATGCAACAAACCAACGAACCATGGAAAGAGCTATACCGAAATACAAGGAACCAGACACTACCAACTTGTACCGTAACGCGACTACAGATGCACTGGAGGTTAGGACATTGAAGTCTTCGATAAAAACGTAAATAAATTGATCAAAGAGAACTATAGAGTAAACATTAATTTGTACTGGAACAAAAAAATTCGAGCCGTTAATTCTAGTGACCCCAGTATGTATCCGCAAATTAACAAGATCTTTAGGACGAATGATCAGAACGACCTTCCTTGTCTTAAGCTTCAGAGGTCGACAAAAAACAGAAACGCACTTCTGAAAGCAGGAATAGATCCAGGAGACGCCGGCCGCCATCTTGGACGATGACTTCTTTGTTGTCGAAGGTCCACAGGAGAAAGCAGAGGCCGTGGAGGAAAAATTGGCAATGTAACATCTACCAAAATCTTTGATATTAAAAATTATCTTCAACAGAGAGCGGTTAACTCGCCGATCTTATTCAGCATTTACACCAGTGATCTGATAGCAAGTCTGACTCAGGCAATAGCGTACGCCGACGATCTAATTGCGTACAGAACAGCCCCAAAAATTGAGGTTATCAAGACACTTTTTCAGGGTGACTTCCACAAGATCTAACAATATTGCTATGACTGGAAGTTAATAATCAACTTTCAGAAATGCGAGACTAATCTGTTCAGGACGCCGCTGTATGGAGCCTCAAGGGATACAAGAAAAAACTGGAAAAAGCTAGTGATCGTTGGACCAAATCGACAGACACTGGTAAATAAAAGTGTAGTAAGGTACCTTGGCATCTAGTTGGATCAGTACTAGTATTTCGACAGACATATGAGTGCTGCTCTGGCAAGAGCTAAGGGAGCCTTTGCTCTTACAAAACGGTTGTTTTTCAGCAGCCATCTTGACAGATGGATATAGATCCCCGGTATGGTTCAACGTTGCCCCATCTCAAATGGCAAAAAATCGGTTGTTTGAGAGACAATGTCTACGACTTTGGCTTGGACTACGCAGAACACCAGAGTCGGAGTACAAACATTGCTACTACAACCAGGTTCTATACAACAGAGCCAACATAAACAGAATAGATAATTTCTTGCTGAAGCTTGGTAGGGGTCACATTGCGAGAGCGATGTCGTCTACTAACAGCTTAACTTTTGGGGCTTACTACCCCAACAATGAGTAATACGAAAGTGCACGTTTAAGGGGCAACATTTCACCCGAAGCTTTTCTCTATTTAGACAATCGAGGATAGGGATGCTTTTCAGCTAACCTACCACGTTAGCCGTAAAACTGTAGATAGGCGACTCCTTTACAGTCGAGACGTCCTCGCACTGGACGAAGCCGAGTGCCTTCGGTTCAATAGGACGGCTTTCAATATTGACCTAAGAGGGTGGGGCAGGAGAACCAGATGTGATGGCTTC
>NW_026605463.1:0-16595 GCF_945859685.1 Eupeodes corollae
CTTTTTAATTTTTTGTACAAAAACTGTCAATTCGATTTTTTTCAAAATTTTACTGAATGTTAACAAAAATTATTTTTTAAGGGTAAAAGTAGTTAAAAGCCAATATCTACAATTATTGAAAATATATTTGAGTCGAAAATCAATTTTTACCAACTTTTACACATTTTTTAGGTTTTTATTTTGTGTAAAAAAACTGTCTATTCGTTTTTTCTCAAAATGTGTCCTAATGTCTAAAACAATATTTCTTATAAGATAAAATAAGCTTGAAGCCTAAATTTCAAGTTTTTGAAAAGATATTTGAATCGATATTCAATTTTTACCAACTTTGAGTAATGTTTTTTTTAGATTTTTTATTAAAATTTTATCAGATGTCAAAAACATTATTCTTTGTTGCACAAAATTGCAAAACAAAATTATGTTAAGTTGTTTTCGACCTTTATGGAGCGGCGTGAATTCATCATGGTCATCCTGCACAAACGGACGAGTTTAACAGGGATGCCAAAACTAGACTACTCGTCGCTGTAGATTCTGTCACATGCGGCCTTGAAATCGATGAAAAGATGATAGGTGTCGATTTGGTGTTCCTGGGTTTTTTCCTGGATCTGCCGTAATGTGAATATTTGATCGATTGTGGACTTTGATGGTCTTAAACCACACTAATAAGGACCTTTCAGGTTGTTGACGATCGGCTTTAGACGTTCACATATTACGGTAGAGAAGACTTTGTTGGCGATGTTAAATAGACTGATTCGTCTATAGTTTTTTCAGGATCGGGCAAACAATACTGAAGTTCTATTTATCGGGCATGCTTTCTTCCGACCATATCTTTCAGATAAGTTGGTGCATGCTCCTAACCAACTTTTCTTCATCTGCTTTAAAGAGCTCGGCATTCAATCTGCCCCAGCAGCTTTGTTAGACTTCAGCTTAGATATGGCAATTTTTACTTTGTATATGTCGGGAGAACGGGATTATTTGCTTTCGTCGTCTATGTTGAATGGATCATCCGGCATAACAGCGGAATGCTTTTCGTCGTCGCCGTTATACAGTCTGCAGAAGTTATCCTTCCATATCCTCAACATTGAGTGCGGTTTAACTATGATGTTTCCACTTTCCACTGGCAGCCTTCGTTTTTAGGTTTATGTACTTGTGAATTTCGATTCACCTGTTCATAAAACTTTTAAGCCTTTCAACATCTTCGACCGCACACTTCTCATGATCTCTTTTACCTTCTGAGAAGTCGGTGTTCCTTTCACCTCTTCTGCTTATA
Source organism: Eupeodes corollae (assembly GCF_945859685.1). Classification (NCBI taxonomy): domain Eukaryota; kingdom Metazoa; phylum Arthropoda; class Insecta; order Diptera; family Syrphidae; genus Eupeodes; species Eupeodes corollae. The sequence continues at coordinate 1,268 of NW_026605463.1, forward strand.
GAGCTAATGAGTAGCTCTCGTCCTTTTATGCAGGGTTATTCTGGGTTGCATAAACTATGATATATCTAACATGATTGCTTTACTTTATTTATTCGCACTTAGAAAGCGTGACGAAGTATTGCATTATTATTTGGAAATTCCTTTGTTTCATTCATTAATTGTTTAATTTAAAAAGTAAAAGGTAAACTTATTTATTGTGCTTTGCTATTTTCAGCTTCAAAAAAAAAAAAAAATATGTGTGAGTTGGCCAGACCCCAAATAATAACTTTGTTCCGTCCAGAAAAAAGCAACATTTGGCTAGGTAACAAAACCCAAAACTCAAACAAAAAAAACATTTGCAAGTTTGATGTTTTTCAAGTTGTTAGTTTAACTTGCTTGCAAAATGTTTACAAACAATAATTTGAGTCAAATCAGTTAAAAAATTAAATAAACATAGAATATGTACCATCCTACAATTACTTTTTAAAATGTCTTCAAATTGTTTTAAAATGTTGTATGTACCTTAATGCTCCCAAAACCATTTTGTAATTTTTACTAGATTCTATTGGTGACCTCATGACTTGTCTCACCGAATTCTGTTATGAAGAAAGTAAAATAATTGCACTTGATATTTCAAGTTCTTATGAATTCGGAACCAACATCGTTTAAAGAACATTGGTATATTTGGTATCTCTTCTACATTCGGCTAGTAATTATCCTTCAAACCGTTCAATGTGTATAGTGTTATAGACAGTTTCAAATCTGATATTAGCGAAATTAACGCTGGTGTATCAGTAGGTTCCCTTTTGGCACCGACGCTATTCCTAATTTTTTTACATGAACTTTGTTCTAAAACTTCTAATTCTTTAAATTGTCTCGCTGACAAAAGAACCCTCAGCTTTTAGACTCTTTTTAAAAGCGAATAATAAGCTCTTTTAATGCATTATCCAATGGAATCTTTTAACTGAATGCGTCAAAGAAATGTTGTTCACATTCTGATCTTTTGATCGTTTAAAACTTAATTATATTTCTCACAAGTTAAAAATTATAGCCAATCGTTGTCAGGTTAGGCTAGATGTCTAAGATCAAAGTTGATCCCTTGTTATACCTTGAATTATTAAAGTTCTGTTAAAGTTAAAGAAACAACTAAACAGCTTTGATACCTAACCTATAGATTATCTCTTTCCAGTTTTTTAAAGGCTTTGAGGCGACGTTAGCCTAATAATTGTTAATATTTCTGTAGTGAAATACCATTCAGTAGACTGAAACAATTTAACCGTAATACGCTCATCTATAGAAAAAGTTACAAGTTCACACCTAATTTTCCGACTAACTACTAAGTACAAAGATTATTTTTTAGCGGCACTTCAAGAATGCCGACTAATTGTGATGTGATGACATTCGAAATATTTATATGTGCATCTATATTTCCTCTTAAATACTTACATATATATACTTAGTATTTGTTGAAAGGAATCCGAGGAGTTGATTCACATACAATAATTGCACTTTTTATAAAACACATTTTTCATGCATATACTATTTTCTATTAAAATTTATTTTCGTTTGCAAATGTGGTAATTACCCTTAAAATATCTTAACTCTAAGAACCTCCAACAAGTTTACTCCATGTTTTTCTTTATATACTTTTATAGGGATGAGCACATAGAGGTTAAAGGTATACGTTCTTAATAATTAAAGTTACAAATTGTTCCTCTTGTGGTCATTACCACAAGTAGATAGGGGATCTTGAATAAAATTTCAATTTATTTTAGAAGACTATGCGAGAGCAATTAAGGTTCATATACCCTAAGCTCAAAGGTTATCCTTATAATCCTTTATATATCTACCTATCTTACCAAAGTTTTTATACAACACTTTACCAGCACATACCAATTTCAACCCCAAGTATAGGTATAAGGGTATAGGTTAGGTAGAGTATTGCGTATACTTGTCGTACATACTACTTCCTTGACCACATCCTTTACTATATCTACTATGATGGTGATGTTTCTTGTTCATACTCAATTTGGAATCAATTTTAAGTGAAGTTTTATATATAATTACCTCTCAACATGTGCGTTATCCCATCTTTAAAAGCTCTAGTTTATTTTTGGTCGTCGTATATATACCTACCCTCTCTCTGAAGTTCATCCCTTATAATCTATAAAAACCTGAAAAGTATAAGGTTTTCATATAAGAGTATATATATAGTAATATACCCTCGTTTTTTTTTCTTTTAGATGAAATCGCTTACGCCCGCCATTCCAAAGTTATCTTGACTGCCCATCGGCTGACCTCTTTAACTTTTTTCAACTTGTACCTATCTTACCCCATCAGAAAATATTGAAACCTGGATGATGAGGGTTTGAGTTGGTTTATAAAGTAGATGATGAAAACAAATTGTTTAACATCAAAGATTTAAAAGTGTTTTTGGTTTTTTAACGTTGATATGAAGTGGTTGCTTATACTGGCGTTAAAGACCTATTAATTGGGATGATTTTTGTTTTACACGCACGAGTCTATGTTTTTCAAAAATTTATGAAATTTAATTAAATCCAATTGAAAATCATTGAAGCCTTTTTTGTTTTTTTTTTTTTAATTTTGAAAACTTAGGTCACGTGACTCTTTGTGTAAATGGAATGTAATGATTTTTAGAAGTATAGTACCTGAAGCAGTTTGAAGTTTTCGGACTTTGTAATCTTTGAGGGGAGATAATAATTAACTAAAATTGTTTGAATTTGAGGTGCATGTTGTGTGTGTGTTGTAATATAAAAAGTTTACAGGGCTTGAGTCATAAAATTCATCAATTGCAACATAGATACAAATTAAAATAGAACAAACAACTTCTGTTTCAAGATGCTCTAAAATTTACTCCAGATTGGTTCCGAGAACTCTAAGGAAAGTAAGATAAAATACAAATAAGATAAGATATATAAGATTGAATAAAATGGGTTTTTCAATAATGGGTTTTATTTGAATAGCGCAAAATTGATAAAATCTGCTAAAAAAAATTATAATAATTTTGCAGTCTCAGTTTGATTTAAGAACCAGGTTTATTGATATAATTGATCTTCAGTAGCGCTGTCTATGAAACGAAACTACTTTTGACCGAGACGGATTGAAACTGATACCGAGACGAGTCTGAAGTTTTTTGAACGGGCCATGGAAGGATGACTATGATCGAGAAAACGTTTGAAAAAATGGTATAGGTATATGTCGTACATAATTAACTTTATATCTGCCAACAATTAAACTTTTAAACGTCTGCAATTTCCGACTTGCCTCTAGACGGAGCTGAGATTAAAAAAAAAAACTAGGCGAGACGAGAGAACCTATAAATCTACTGAAAAAAGCGAGGCCGAAGACCATGCTGAGTAGATGCTTAGTTACTCGAGCTTAGTAAAAAAAACTTATGTAGAAAATTATTACCATATCGACTTATTGACATCACCACAACTTCAGATACCACAGTCATTGAATTTGTCGCACAAAACAGCTATTGTTTTGTTAGCTATGTGTATGTTGAAACCACATATCGTCCACATCCATATCTTTTAAATCGGACCAAAAAAAGTTCGTTATTATCTCACGATATAGCGAACATCATTAACAGTAACTACAAAACAGGTCTTATTAAGGAAAAATATTGCCCGATAAATTTCACCAGACAGTCACTTTTTATGGGTGTACTGGTTTTGCGACAATCAATGTAGGATTTTCATTCCCATGCATGCGGCAATTCTTCTTATTGACGCATTCTCTGAGTGAAAATGGGCCTCATTACTAAAGATTATTTTCTTCGAAAATTGATTATCCACTGTTGAGATTGAGAGGTTCAATCTTTAGGCACTAGGACAAATTGTGGTGGATGGCTCTTCAGGCGTATTATCGCGAACAGAAGCAATATTTTCGGCAGTGCGAGCCGTACGAGCATGCACTGGTGTTTTAAAATCTTCTATAGACCCGGTTTGCTCAAATCTTTGCACGATATTTCAGATTGTACGTACATTTGAACCATTAAATTGACCGACGCACATTTGGACCATTAAATTGACCGACAACATCACGATGTGGATATGAATTTTAATTTGAACGCCCATTTTCATTATAAGCCTAAATAACTTTAAGGCGTTGCTCGATTGTGTACATATCTTTAAATGGTTCAAATTAATTTAGTCTGAAATTGAGAAATGTAAAAATGAAATGCAGCAAAATAACTTGACATTTAGGTGCAGTTCAAGTTCCGCCCTTACAACTTAATCACCTTTTAGATTAGAAAGACAAGGTCTACACCACCGCGCTTTAAAATCGATACCATTTCTAAAAGATGGAATCCGTGAAGTTATACAGATATCTCTTAAAAATATTCGTACTCTTTTTTCCCACCGGAAGTTATTGTAATCGGTCCGAATTATCGTTATAGATTTTATGTCGGCTATGCTTCAAGAATAAGCAGAAATATGTACTTCAAATAAATGTAGTTCTTAAGCTATTAAATTAATAGATTCAGTAACGAATTTAAAATGAAACTAGGATGCAACCCACACTGATAACTTCCCATCCCGTTTGTCTATTTGGCTTGCTAAAAAGCTTGTAGGTTTTCGTGTTAGGTTAAAAAGGTTAAAAGGTTCTTAAAAATTTTAAAATTACCAACAATATTTTTCATATAAAGAAATAGTTTAATTTGAAGATCTAGTTTCGTGAAATAAACTTTTTATTCGAAGAACATGTTTTACCAATTTTAGTAGCATTTCTTAAATTTTTACAAATTCGATGAATGAAATTAATTTAAGAGATATCAAGAACCAAACATCCATTTTTACCAAATTTGCGTAGTATTTTTTGTAGATTTTATTTTTTATGAAAAAAACGGACTGTTGGATTTTATAAAAAAACTACTAAATATCGAAAACATTATTTTCTGCCAAATAAAAAGAGTTTGAAGACAATATTTAAAATACTTAAAAGCTTTTTGAGTCGTAAGTATATTTTAACGAAGTTTTGGTTTTGTTTTTCTGTTATTTTTTTTTTTATTTTTGTAAAACAAAAGATTTTCATGAGTGTTGAAAAAAAATATTTTTAAAAGATAAAGGTTGTTTAAAGCCAATATCTCAAAGTTTTGATAAGATATTTGAGTTGAAAATCAATTTTACCAACTTTGAGTAATGTTTTTTTTAATTTTTATTTAAAAAAAACTTTGTTGCACAAAATTGTTTTCGAGATAAAAACATTTTGTATTCGTAAAATTTTGGAGGTGACACATTTTATATCAGTTTTTTTTTTAATAGTAAAGAAAAATATTTTTTTTTTTTATTTTTCCCAAAAATATATTTGTTTGGTATCATACTTACTTACTTAAAGTGGCCCTACAGTCCGGGGCGAACCTGGACCTCAACCAACAAGCGTCTCCAGCCAGCTCGGTCCCTAGCTGGTTGTCTCCAGTTTCACACGCCAAGTTGGTTGAGGTCCTCTCCCACCTGGGTGCGCCATCTGAGTCGCGGTCTTCCTCTACTGCGCCGTCCCTCGGGATTGGATTTGAAGACCTTCCGGGCTGGAGCGTTGATGTCCATCCGCTCTACATGACCTAGGGATCTAAGCCGTTGGACTTTAATTCTGCTAACTAGGTCAGTGTCGCTGTACAGCCCGTACAGCTCGTCGTTATATCTTCTCCTTCATTCTCCATCTATGCGTACGGGACCAAAAATCACCCGAAGAATTTTTCTCTCGAAGCATTCTAAGACGCTCTCATCTTTCTTTGACAGGGTCCAGGCCTCAGCGCCATAGATGAGAACCGGGATGATGAGTGTCTTATAGATGGTGATTTTAGATGCTCGAGAGAGGACTTTACTTCTCAATTGCCTTCTAAGTCCAAAGAAGCAGCGATTTGCAAGAGTTATTGCAAGAGATTTTAGCGCTGGTGTCGTTGTCTGCATTAATAGCGGTGCCTTGGTAGACAAAGTCCTTAACTACCTCAAAGTTATAGCTGTCCATGGTGACGTTTTGTCCAAGACGTCGTCGTTCAGTGTCCTTTTTTGATGACAGCATATACTTGGTCTTGCCCTCATTGACCGCTAAACCCATCTTCTTCGCTTCCGTCGCAATGATCAAAAACGCTCCAATGACCACGCTTTGATCTTCCAATTATGTCAATACCATCTCCGTATCCGAGTAATTGGATGGACCTTTGGAAGATTATGCCTCTAGTTTTGACGGTTGAGTTTTGCACAATTCTTTCGAGAACGATATTGAAGAAGTCGCATGACAGTGCATCGACTTGTCTAAAACCTTTTTTGACATCAAACGCATCGGTGATGTATTTTCCGCCCTTGATAGAGCAGCGTGCATTCTCCATCGTCATTCTGCACAAACGGATAAGTTTGACAGGGATGCCAAAATTAGACATTGCTCGGTAGAGCTGTCATACGCGGCTTTAAAATCGATAAGGAGATGGTGGGTATCGATTTGAAGCTCCTGGGTTTTTTCCAAGCCGTAGTGTGAATATTTGGTCGATTGTGGACTTTCCTGGTCTGAAGCCACACTGATAAGGAACAATCAGGTTGTTGACGAATGGCTTCAGACGTTCACATAATACGGCAGAGAGGATCTTATATGCAATGTTAAGAAGGATGATGCCTCTGTAGTTGGCGCAGTTTAGAGGGTCTCCTTTCTTATGTATCGGGCATACTATGCTGAGATTCCACTCATCGGACTTGTTTTCTTTCGACCATATTTTGCAAATGAGTTGGTGCATGCTCCGTACCAAGTCATCGCCTGCTGCTTTGAATAGTTCGGCAGCGATGCCGTCAGCTCCAGCAGCTTTGTTTGACTTAAGTTTAAATAACGCTACCTTCACTTCGTCAAGGTCGGGTAGGCGGAATTGTTGATCTGCGTCGCCGAGGTTGAGTGGTTCTATCTCCCTTACAGTGGAATTCGGTTCGTCATCGCCGTTATATAATTTGGAGAAGTGATCTTTTCATATTCTCAGCATCGACTGCGGTTCTACTACGATGTTCCCCTGATCGTCTTTACAGGCTTCGGTTCGTGGCTGGTAACCTTGCGAGGTTTTTTTTACCTTTTGGTAAAATTTAGGAACCTAATTCCTGTTGTGACATGACTCTATCTGCTCGATCGCGCACTTCTCATGTTTTCTTCTTTCCATCTAAGAAGCCGGTGTTCCTCTCTCCTCTTCTGCTCGTAGAGCTCGCGAGCAGTTCTAGTCCTTCGCTGCGTGCGCTTGCCACCATTCGTCGTCAAACCAGGGGTTTGGCTGTGGTGGCCGTGTGAAACCTGGCACTTCAGAGGCGGCATCTGTGATGGCTGCAAGCCAATGTTGCCACTGGTTTTGAATGCTTAATGGAGGCAGCATATGACTCCACATTTATTAGAGACTCGATCGGAAAAGGACATGGCAGTCGTTTGCGATTGTAGCCGTCTAACGTCGAATCTTCTCACAGTACTTCCTTGTTTTGGCTTGGATTGGGATATCCGTAGCCGTACCTGGCTACCTGGCTGGTAGTGGTCCGAGCCAATGTTGGCCTCTCGGAATGTTCGGATATCCTGATAATGGAGAAGTGTCGTGCGTCGATCGCAATGTGGTCAATCTGGTTGACGGTTGATTGATCAGGAGATTTCCATGTCCCCTTGTGGATATTAAGATGCGTGAACTGCATACTAGCTACCAGAACCAGAATCCGTTGTCGGAGGTGGTGTCGTGCAGGCTGTATTTCCCGATTATCCCACCAAAGATGTCTTCTTCTCCTAGCTTGGCATTAAAATCTCTTAAGACAATTTTAATGTCATAGCCAGAGGGCACTGCTGATATGTCTTGTCCAAGAACTCGAAGAATATGTCTTTGGTGTCTTCATCTTTCTCCTCTGTTGGGGCATGCGCGCATATTAGGCTTATGTTGGCGAATTTAGCCTTGATGCGGATTGTCGTGATACGCTCGGTCACACTGTTGAAACTCAAGACTTTTTGCCTGAGCCTAGTTCCAACAACAATCCACACCCAAATAGACGCTGTCTTTGTTCTCGGTAGCAGTCGCCGTAGTAGATATCGCAGTCTTTTAGTTAGCGTTTGCCCGGTCCATTACATCGCACTTCTTGGATGGCTGTAATATCTGCCTTGCAGCAGTTAGGGCTTCCGCTAATTGTTCGGCTGCACGTGGTCTGTTAAGGGACCTAACATTCCACGAACATATCCGAAGTTCGTTGTCCTTATTTCGTTTGCGTGGGTTGTCAACAGTGAATCCGTCCGTTGGTGCTTCGAAACTTAAGGTATTTTTACGTAACCAGGAAGTCACCCCGACGGCACAACCCCCAACCTGGAGGGCCAGATCCTTAGTATAACTCCAAGGATGGGGAGCCGGATAAACCGCTCCTTACAGGCCTAGGCTCCGAATATGTCGAAGAAGCCCTATAAGGTGTTCGCTAAGTAGTTCAACCTTACTGAAACTGTAGACGCCACCGTTGATTCCATCTCGGGAATTCCTCCGCTGCCGTCTGGATAAGGAGAGGTGCCTTAGTGGAAACACCTCATTTTAGTATCATGTTACAATATATTATATAAAATTTAATTTAAGTCTCTAGCGTTTTTGGTTCATAAGATATTTAGGGTTAACCAAAATTACCACCTTTTTTTTAAACTGCTATGGTAAAAAAACCACAATTTTGATCCCTTTCTGCATGTTTTTGCCTTATTATCTGTATAACAAAATTTTTTCGAATAAGATATCTCTTCTGGTCCTTGAGCGACGAAAAAAACGTCGTGAACGACGTACGGATGTACGAACGTACGTTCACACGCACGCACAGACATCTTTCTAAAAATCTTTTATTTCGACTCTATTGACCTTGAAACGTCGAGAAATGTCAAAATTTTCCATTTGACAAAATGGACCCATTACAATAACTTCCTATTTAAAGTTAAAAACACTTAATAGCACCAAAAACTGAATTTTAGCTAATAACGGGATATCTATTTTACGGTTTCAAAAGTATAGGGTTGAAATTCGACATCTATCAAACTAAGATGTGTAGCAATTTTTTTTCAGTTTAAAGTCTGATATTTACAAAATAATAATCGCCTTACGATTCTTCCACAATTCGTGCTTTAAGATTAGGTTTTGGGTTACATACATAAGTGTCCAACAAAGTAAGCAATTGGCCAAATTGTGAACAAATTTAAAGACACTGGCGTGGTTACAGATTTTTCAGAAACTTTTTCAAATACAAAGATGAACCGACTGTCACCGTCAATTCGGAGCGTTTTGGTCTTATGAAAACCGACATTTTTTGCTTGCTATTTAAGAACACGGCTTGAAGAATTTTTCGTTGTGGCGTTATAAACTGGCCATCAAAACCATGTGATTTGACACCGCTATACTGCTACACGAAAGACGCTAAACCTTTAACTATTGAGCACTTAAAAAACAAAATTCGTTTATTTATGGCTGAGATACCGCTCAATATGTGTCAAAAAGTGGTCGAAAATTACCTCAAAAGAATCGATGCTTGCAACAATTGGATTGTTATTGGTCATTTAATGTCAAACTTCAAACTTTATAATAAAAAAGAAGTGTCATATGAAAACAAATATTTTGTATGTGTTTTTTTTACAATATCCATTTTTCTGTCAATAATAGTTTCTTATTGTTTACTGTACTAAAAGTTGTTTCGTTCAAAAGTTTTGCTAAAAGTGAATCCTAGTCAAAAACAGTATAAAAAAAGCATTTCTATTTAAGGGTCAAAAGCTACACATTGTCCAATTTATCTTAAGCGGTGGCAATTTTTGGAAAACAATTCTTAAAATATGAAGAAAGGGAAGGACTTGGTTAAAAATTAATAAATATTTTCGTTTTGAAATATTCTCTCTGTAAGCCTTATAATCTTATTATTAATGATTTCATGATTTTAAACGTAAATTTTGTTTATGATTAATGCATCACATTTAAAAAGCGTTTCACTTTACAAAACAATTAGAATCATTAACAGTGCACTTTGATTTCAACAAAAACAGAAACAAAAATATAAAAAAACAACACGACAAAACCGTTTAAAGATCTTCTTTCTATATTCATAGAGGACATTCAATTAGATACCCCTTTTGTGAACAAGGATCTTATTAGCTATGTATATCTACTTTCTAGAGGATAGGTAGGACCTTTTTCCCTTTTTCGGAAAGGAGAATATGAAAAACAAATTCACGCGACTGCCGTTTTCATTAAAACAGATGAAATCTCTTTTTCTCAAAATATTAAAGAAAAAAAAAAAAGAACAAGACTCATCCAACCCTTGATTCTATGATGGATATGAAGGACTTGTCCATTCATAATATCTCAACCCTTTTTTAACGTGTTTTTTCGTTTTTTTTTTTCTTTTTTGAATGCTTAAGTCTTTCGGAGAGCTCAAAAGAAAATTAATTTGGAAAACTTCTAAAGAAAAGCGAATGTTATTCCTTTTGCTGCTGATGCTTTTGCAGGAGCAAGAGCAGCATCATCTCGTCTATTCGTCGCATCGAAGCGTTGTCGACGTCGCGCTCGTCGTTGAGCCAATGGGCGACCGAAAGGACGAAAGTATGGACGGTGATGTTTAGGTTGTGAAGTATCTAAAAGAAGACCCAACTCGACGACTGATGTGATTTAATAATAATAAAATGAAAACAATTTTGAAATTAAAGAAAAATAATTCTCGAGATAATCTAATTGGTTATTGTCGAGCTTTGAGAATTTTTAAATGAATATTTTAAAAGGAAGAGAAAGTAGAGATATAGCGGTGAATATATAGGTAGAAAAGGGTTGGCTATGGCTTGAAATGGCTATAAAAGTATTGGTTTTATTTTGGGAATCTTTCTTTGGAATATCTTGCAATCATCTTGAAACACGTTGAAAGGATTATTTATCTTCAATTTTATTGAGTTCAATTTAGGAAAAAGTTACGTTAAAAATTGGGGAAGTGGAGAAGGGAGTAATTTTTAGTTTGTTTTTCAACAATAAACTTTCTGGGCTCCAAACTCGAAATTCTGCTTATTATGTTCCCTCCGATGAAGAAATGGTACTCATCCAATGGTTTTCGAAAAAAAATCATTTTCGTGCATTTTGAGGACTCTATCAGAGCAGATACAATGTTACTGGTCATTGACTGGCTTGAGTTCTTGTCTTAAATCAACTTTTAAAGCATTACTTATACTTACTTACGCCCTCAAAGACCGAAAAACGATACCTTGCATGACAAGGTGCGGTTTCTGGCGATGTGTTTTCAACATTAACCTCTACTTGAGGTTTCATACCGTCGCGTCGATCGGTCTCGAACAAAACTACGTTGACTAAATTTTAGATGTGGAAGGATATAAGTTATAATATAGTTGTACATGCATTTTTAAAAATCAAAAAAAGAGCTTTAAAATTAATACTGGCCGGTAGTTTTTAACGTCAAAAGAACTGCAATCTGTAAAAATTTGGACTACAGATGGATGTTGGAAATATTTTATTATGCAAAGATATATTAAACATAAGGGTGTAACAATTGGTGCTTGACAGTTTTTGTTAAAAAGTGTTCGGAACACCATCAGATCCGGTGTTTTAGGCAATATTGAGACTATTTCAAAAATTAACACTTCAGTATGTCATAGTAACTGTTATAATAGTAACAGTTTTATCTACTAAGTGTTGACTTGAATTATTATGTAAACTTCTGAGAGGAACGGTTTTTGTTATAACTTTGAAAATATAAAGCAAAAGCTTTTGCTATGTCTTTCTTTGTCGAAAAACTTCATCATCAACCAGAATTGTGTTGAGAATACACAATTGCGGATCCAGGGGGGGGGGATCGTAGGGGTCATGACCAATTGACGATCCAGGGGGGGTCATATGAGACAAAAAGCTTAAACAGTTAAGTTGTATAAGTAAATATTTCATTTAAAGAATTATTAATAATATAACGACATTCACCAAAAAGTGCTTTGCTGTCAAAAACAACTTAAATTTTGATTTTCGTTCAATTTAGAATTTAAAAAAACTTAAGCCATGCTTTAAATTATTTTCATAAAAATTGTTTTTAAGAAAAAGAGCAAATATTCCGTTTCTAAAGAAGAAACCTTGAATAAGAGATCATCAATTTTAAATTAAATTGCCTTTGAATTTCTTAAACTAGCCTTTAATTTTATAATTACATTTTGTTGACACACATAAATAGTGATTATTGAAGTGATTTTTCACTGCGACATATAGGAATTATATAGCAAGTTTTGCATTAGTAAACAATTTCAAACTGGAGTTTTTAATCAAATATGACATTACGAAAAAAGTGGGTAACCCAATTCCTTCCGTCTGTCCGTCTTTCATATCCCCTACAGTCCAAACAATTGTGCTGATTGAAATTAAAATTTTCAGCCGATTAGTGTAAGGCGTGTTTTTTCATTTTATCAATACGAAAAATTACTGCAGTTCAAACATTTGATTTTTCTAAACATTTCTCTAAATGATGTGTTCTTAATTTGGCTTCTTTCTACAAGAAAAACATATTTTCGTATTGCTCCAGAATGGTACGTTTTCTCAAGAACTAATGGAAAGATTTCAAAATTTTTCTTTTTCTGTGCTAGCTCTTGGCAATGATCAAATTGATGATGGTTTTTTATGATCAAAAATGTATTTTTTTTAATGTTTAATAAAATACTAATTTATTTACAAAATGCGATATCTCAGAAAGGGGACAACATTTTTTGACGTAATTTAAATGTAAAATGTTCTTATAATTATAAGCTCTTTATTTAGTGCTTATACCAAAATTATTTTTAAGACAAAATTTTAAATGATTTTCGAAAAAAATAGGTTAATCTAGATTTTTTGACCAATAAAATGGCATTTAAATTTTTGATAGGTACATTTTCAAATCTTAAAACATAGGAAATATTTTTAAACAGACTTTTTTGAAGAAATTATCAAGTTTCGTGCATTTCATTTCTTTAAAAATTGATTTGAATTTGCTTTGAATGCTTTAGAAGTGAGATTCAAACACGAGTTTCAATAATAAAAGTTTCATATTTTTTATTGATATAACAGCTTTGAAACATGTAATTTGTGAGTACTGCAAAACTTTGTTTTTATTTAATTTTTTTAGAGAAATTATGTACTTAAATGCAACTATTTCCTTAAATTCAAGAACCAAAACTTTTTGGCTCCACAATTTTTAAGTTTCGTTGACCCCTTTATAAGATCAAAACACGCGTAAGAAGATTTATAGTATAACAGTAATAAGAGAATCCCGGAAATTGAGTTCAAAAAAACTACGTCAAAAAAAGCCCGACGTTTTTACACATCAGATCCTCTATCATTTTCTACATTTTAAAATGTTTGTAGCGTTCTTCGCATTAATAGAAATGAAACCAAAAATGTGAGTTTTGTTTTTGTAAAAAAGCTAAGTTTTAAAACAATTTCCTACATTTCTGCACGAAATGGGATGTACAAATACAATTGTATTTTAGCTCTTTAATATGGCATATTTAGAAAACTGTTGGAATCTTGGAATGCTTTCATATGAGTCATCCAAATTAAATAGTAAGACCATACTTTGATGGACAACAGTGTTCTTAATAATTTGATAACTTAAGTTGTCATTTTAGCAATTATTAAATTTTGTTACAATCCTTTACAAAACATTAAAGAAAATTTTTAAGCGGTGATTAAAAACTTATCAAGTGTGTGACCCCCCCCCCCCTGATGAAAAGTCTGGATCCGCCATTGAGAATACATTAGATTTCCGTAGTTCTTTGGAATAAGACCAACAGAATTTTTCTTTTGTTTTGAAGTTTTCATTGTAATTAATGTACTTAGAATGATACTGACTGACTTGTCTCTAGCTTTTCAAGTCTATTTAATCTATTAAACACAAATCGGTGAATGATGAAAGTTTGAAATTTTTTGCTTTCATCTTTCTTAATAAGTAAATTAGGTTGCGCAGTAGTCCGTTAAGTACTAGGACCTTGTGACTTTCTGTGTGCGAGTAATGTTCTCAGGGAAGGATCGACCTACAATTTTAGGCCAAATCCCAACGGCTAATTTAAGAAAACACTTTTTATGACAAGAATTACTCTTAGGGGATTTGTCGATTTCTCGCAACAGGCAGTACTCGTGAAAAAATTTTAGATGGACCAGGCAGGGATTGAACCCAAGATCTCTTGTATGACAATCCAATGCGTTAACCATCATGCCACGGGTTCCTTCGTCAGGAAAGTCAAAGTTGTGCTCGTGCTTGTGTGCCTTTCCTTTCTTTTACAATCATTGCTTTGAAGTACAAATTTATTCATTAATATAAAAAAGTTTAGCTGCAATCTCGTTTGCAAACATGACTGTAAAATCGGATATAATTTAATTGATATACTCGTAAGCCTTATGTTATTATCTTTCATTCGTACGCAAGACAGAACTGATTATACTTGCGTGAAAAAAAGCTCACAAGTCAACGCAACGTTCGGTTTCACATTTGGAATGCTGTAGATTATTATCAGTTTCTCAGCTGCTTCTTTTGCTCCAGATGATGTACACGATGATGTTGTAAAATTATCTAAAGTTTAAGCTCCTTCTTTCGGGCTCGAGGTCATCGATTCTTTTCTTGTTTTCGGATATTATTTTTCCTAATCCCTAGAAGAGTTGTTTACCCAAATTACAAACTGAGTTGGTAAAAGCCAAGTGCTGCTTGGTTTCCAATTTGTTATTGAGAAATGTTTATCAGATGTGATGACTGTAGGGTTCCGTTACCAGGCTAAACGTCATAGTTTTTCAGTCCCACGACTTCTGCTTCGCTCTCCACCCTTTTTGCCATTTTTTAAAGAGTCATTATTATGAGATAGTAAGGAGACATGGTCTGCATAATTTAGCTAGATGTGTCAGGTATGTTATGTTTGAGTCCATTTTATTCTATCTTTACCTGTCAAGGTGACAGTATGCAGCCCTGTCTGACTCACCTTTGGAACAACATACCTCTATCTAAGACGTGACATATAGAGCCCCCATAAGTCGCTTTAAGAATTTAAATGACTTAAATTCAAATATCCCTCCTTCGCAAGGAAAACCAGGTAAATTCCCTGTTGACGCTGTCGAAAACCTTCCGAAATTCGAACAGCAGCTCAAGTGGTGAACGATATTCTGCGCAAAGGTAATCTTACTTATTCAGCGTCAAGTGTTACCTCAAAGTATTCTTTTGCGCTTCTTAGACAATCTTCGCCAATTTTTTGGAGTATGCAGGCAAAATGCATTTCATGCAGGACTGATTATTTTGAGAACTTGACAATCTTTCTTTTTTATCTTGTAAGAGGCGTTCAGAGACTTATGCTGCTTCTCTCTCGATAAACT
>NW_026605464.1:0-49519 GCF_945859685.1 Eupeodes corollae
AAACCAGCTCCCACCGCCTCCACGTTTTCTTTCGGATCTTCAATTATAAAAAAGTCATCGTCAAAGATGGTTTCTTCTGGATCTATTTGCACTGTCCTGAGTATGTCTCTGTTCTCTTCAGTTCTTTGGATTTTCAGAAACAGAAGTTCATTATCGTTCTTTTCCCTGAAAATCTTGTTGATTTCAGGGAACATACTAGGGCCACTAGTTGAAATAAAATTGAATTGAATTAAAATTTTGATCGATGGAATGAAATACACATGACAGGGCCTGGTCCTTGAATCCTTAGATGTAAGCTATATTTAGTTAGATTTAAGTTTTAAATTCTGATTTTATAAAAAACAAAAACACTTTCGTAAAATCATACCAAATACAACACGGTTTTTAAATTTAAGTTGATAAATAAAATAAATCGCATAAGAAAAAAAATATGTAGTAGGTATCAAATTTGTTTAACGCCGTTATGACAGTTAACAAAATAATTTAATTAATGCATAGTTTTCTAACTTTACTGTAGCACCCGTGGCATAATTGTTAGTGCGTTGAACTATCATGCTAGGGGTCCTGGGTTTGGACCCTACCTAAGTTTTTTCACGGGTACTGCGTCTTACGAGGAATTGACAAATTCTCCAAGAGTAATTCTTGTCATAACACGTGCTTTCTCAAATAGTCATTCGGATTCGGTTTTAAACTGTGGGTAACCTCCACCCCTGACAACAGTACTCGCACACAAGAATGGTGGGAGTTGTAAGTCACTAGGCCCTAGTTCTTAACGGACTTTTGCGCCACCCAATTTATTTATTTTTGTGTATAAATTTTTTTATTTCATTTAAAAAAAAATTATGTACTTAATTATTTTTGTAATATTCTTTGCATTTATAGAAATGCCGAAAAGAAATTAATATATTATTTTTAGAAAAAAGCTACGTTTTTAACATTTTTGTGTGAAGTACACCAAAAAACCCCTTAAACTATTGTGTTTCAGCTCTGAAGTATGGCATATTTAGAATCCTGTTTTAATCTTAGAATGCTTTCCAAGATTGCTAGACAACAGTGTTATAAATTAACCTAATAACTAAAGTTGTCTCTTTACCTCATGAAATATGTAAATTTATTGGTAATAAACACACTATTTTATATAAATATTATAACCCTCCTTTAAAGAAAATTATAAAGAATTTTGTTTAGCGGTGCTTAAAAAATCATCTCTATGTTAAGTATGCGATTGAAAGTCTGAATCCGCCCTTGACTTTTACTTTGGTATTTTCATTTATTTTTATTTTTACTTATTTTTAGAATTGTAGGTCACTGGCCACGAGTTTTTAAGAGTGAACAAATGATCATTGGATTTTTTTAAAAACTTAACTTAACTTAACTTGTCGAAAATTATTTTTAAGAAGCATTTTGAGCAAAGATCAGAAAGCAAAATATGTGAACTGCAAGGGTAGTCACCCGGCAAAGTATAGAGGCTGCCTAGTTGCCAAAAAATTGCAAGAGTTCAGAAGCAAAAATACATCTGCTGGAGACAAACCCAGAAACACAGTAAATACCGATTAAACTGCTGAAAACAATACTAAGAAAGAACCGCCTAAAAAGGCTGTTCAAAGTAAAAGCGATGAAAAGAAAGCTTATTCTCAGATTGTTAAAAATGTGCGAATGAATGAAGAGACTTTCATAAAAGAAATGCTATAAAATATTCTTAAAAGAATTGATAAAAAGGATTTGAATATCAAACTGCTAAGCGAAAAAGTCGCTCTTAAAAAACAATGTTGGACAGAAAACTTAAAATCGCTACATGGAATGCAAACGGTCTTATACAACATTCATCCGAATTAAAAATCTTCTTAGATCTAGAACATATCGATATTTACCTGGTGCCCGATTGCCTGGTGTCCGAAACTCATTTCTTCAATGGGCAAAGTCTAGATAATGTTATAGAAAACTATTCATGTTACCACTCTCCACATCCAGCTGACAAGGCAAGAGGTGGATCGGCGATTCTTATAAAAGAAAGCTTAAAACATTATTAAGTAGCCAAGTTTACTAGTGAAAATATGCAAGTAACAACTATTAGTATTGGTATGATAAAGAAAGAGTTTAAGATAGCAACTACTCGTATATACTGCCCAGCAAGGCGCTCCCCGACAGAAGATGACTAGGTATACAGATCTATTTAATCTTCTTGGGCATAACTTTCTTGTTGGTGGAGACTTCAATGCTTATATCAACAACAGGCAAAAGACTTTTCCAAGCAGGCCGCAAATACAAATGCGAATTCTATTCCTCCAGGTCGCCAACTTACTGGCCTTCCGATACTAACAAAATACCAGACGTTATTGACTTTTTCGTAGCTAAAGGAATCAAACGAAATCACATTAGTGTCGAAGGCAATTATGACCTGTCATCAGATCATACTCCAGTGATACTATCACTGAGTGAATCGGAAGTACAAGAAAAAAGTAATCCAAAGCTTGTAAATAAGAGAACAAACTGGAATGATTTTAGAGAAAGGCTTTTAAGTTTCATAAATTTAAGATCTCCCATGGATACAATCAAGCAAATTGACCATGAAGTGGAACAATTTATTGTTGATGTGCAACAGGCCGCTGAAGAAAGTACTCCAACATTTTCTTATAGAAGACAAAATGAAATAAAATATCCTTCAGAGATAAGAGAGTTGATAATAGAGAAAAGAAGAGCTCGAAGAAAATGGCAAAATACTAGATTTCCAGATGATAAAACAACGTTTAACCATATAAGCAACAATCTTAAAAAACAAATTTACAAATTCAAAAATGATTCACTCAGTACATTCCTAAGGAATTTTACGACTGATGCTTCAACCGAAAAGACCGCAGTTACAAAACTCGCCCTTGAAATCTCAAGATGGGAAATGGATCGGTAGCCCGAAAGATAAAGGTTAGCTTCGCTGAACAGCTTGCGAATGTTTTTAAGCCATACTCATCAAACGCGGCTGAAAATAACTTACAGTTTGTTGATAAGATATATGAAAGTGAAATACGAATTGTAAGACTTAAAGAAATAAAAAGTATGTGTTTACATCAACTACCAAATAAAAAAAACACCAGGTTACGATCTAATTACTGCTCAGGTTATGAAAGAAATGCCATTGAAAGCCTTCATAAAACTCCAATATATAATAAATGCATGCCTTAAGCACGGGTATGTCCCGCACCATTGGAAAATTGCTGAAGTAATTTTCATACCAAAGCAAGGTAAACCACCTACAGAAGTGACGGCTTACAGACCAATATCGCTTATACCAATTATGGCAAAAGTTTTTGAAAAAACTGCTTCTGAAGAGACTTAGCAAAATCATAGAAGAAAGAAGGTTAATCCCAAACCATCAGTTTGGCTTTAGAAATAAACATTCCACGGTGTGCCAAATTCATAGAATATCGGATGTAATAGAAAAAGTATTAGAAGAAACATAAGTATGTTCAGCTATTTTCTTAGATGTTGCTCAAGCTTTTGACAAGGTTTGGCATGAGGGACTTGAGTACAAACTGCAAAGGGATCTTCCCAGGCAGTACTTTGAAATATTAAAATCGTACATCTCAGACCGATTGTTTAGAGTAAGGTACGATCAAGAATACTCGGAATTGGAGAAAATAGAAGCCGGTGTACCACAAGGAAGTGTCCTAGGTCCTACCCTGTATTTACTATACACAATTGATATTCCAGTTGGTATAATCACACCATAATGGCTACTTTTGCAGATGATACCGCAATTTTGGTACCCGACAAATGTGTCTCTAAGGCAGTAGTAAAGCTACAAAATGCCCTCGACACAGTGAGAGCTTGGACCGAAAAATGGCGTATCAAACTCAATGAAACAAAATCTTCACATATAAACTTTACAAATAAAAAGATAAACAATATTCCAATAATCAAAATTAATCAAGCTGTACCTTACGCCAATACGGCCAAATACCTTGGAATGACTTTGGATGCAAAGCTTAAGTGGAAAGAGCACATCAAAAAGAAAAGAGAAGAATTAAACTTAAAATATAGAAAAATGTACTGGTTGCTTAGTAACGACTCTGATTTATCATTCCAAAACAAAAATAATGCTGTATAATCAAGTACTAAAGTAAAAAAAGTACAAATTCCAAAACAAAGTCCTTCGTGGAATAGTTAATGCACCTTGGTAGATAAGAAATACCGATCTGCATCGTGACTTACAAATATAAATGGTTAAAGAAGTTGTTAAAAAATACGCTGTATCGCACAACCAGAGACTGCAAAGTCATACTAATTCTGAAATGGAGTCCGTCTTGAATATAAGAAACCATATTCGGAGATTAAGAAGAACCAAGCCTCATGAGCTTATGGTCTAAAAAAAATGGGAAAGTATTAAAAGTTTAAACTTCCCCCAAAGTGATTGTACAAAATTAAGAAAGAAAAATCGGAAGTCGATCCTTCAAGATTGGTCCTGATGAAGAGGTGGTTTTAGTGGTTAAAAGTCCCACATTACTTGGTGTCGAATACTGCCAAGTGTCTTTTGAAGATTTCCTCCTGTCAAAAAAAAGAAGCATTTGTGAAGGTTTTATTTCTTATAAAAATATGCCATTTGTATTTTTTTTAAGAACATTACCTTTTGATAAGAAAGAAGTTTTGAAGTCAATACCTTCATTTAATTTTCGATGTATTGAAGTAGAAATTAGTTTTTACCAATTTTGAGCCAATTTTCCTAGAATACGATGTGTACTAAAATGAAATGACCAACCTGAATTTTAAGAACAGCTTAATAAATAAATGTCCTTATTGTGTATGGTTAAATCACAATTAAAAGGTGTTACAAAATATGTACATTAGATATATTCCCTAAAAACATATTAAATATACAATACGTTGGGAGTTGATATTTAAATTGAATCTAAAAACTTCAGAATAATTTTCATGTTTGATTTAATTAGCAGCACGTGTATACGTAATTTACCTAAATTTTCAAATAACAAATTTTTTATTACTAAACTACAAAAATGTGTATCCTTTTTTTATGAGCTCTAATTTTAAGTAACACAAAATTCAGTAAATCCTTTTTTATAAATTCTAATCGACATTTAACTGAAATAAATGTTTATGATCCCTTTCCGTGGTGTCCTTTAATATGCCCACATACATATGTTTCAGTGTAGCTATAAATTTTAATAGCTAAATAAAGCAGTTAGCTTGAATAAATACTTCACGTGAAGTGAATTTAGCATATTATAATAACCCAGGATTAAGTGCTCCTTAGCTTCGCCATCACATCGGTATAGGTACACAATACGCATAATGTTTTCCATATATAATATAAGAAGAATTAAAAGGATATTAAACTTTATATACGAGCATATTTGATGCATCACGTAGGACGTAGAAGCCACAAGGACCTCCCTACATACGAGTAAATGTAAAGATTTATACTAACAGCAACATCAAAAACAAACACCCATCACAATCTGTTTGGTCGATTTAAATTGCTTTTGGAGCTTTGGCAAACTAAGCTATAACCCATCCTCGTCTACGTCCTCATCGGTGATCCCCAATCCCTTTCAGGTTCCCATTGCCATCACAGTTTCCGTCTTTGTCCATCATCAGCGCAAGAATAATTCCTCACGCTTTCGTAGTTCGGTAGATAAATAAAGATGACGTCCTAATTCCTCTTTGCTTCCCTTTCACCCTTATTTTCCAACCATAAGTTGTATGCGCGCACATACAACCTAGAGACGTTTTGACCTCAAATTGCGACTCGGTATTAAGCTATCAGTTTCCTGCAGAAGGACGTGAAATGTAATGGGTTTACCTGAAATGGCTCCGGCTATTATGATGGTTTTAAGGATACCTTTTTATCCACTTTTCAAGGGATTTAATTTCACAGCAAAGAGAAAAACGACAAAAAGAAAACCAAAGTCGCAGGAAAATAAAAAAAAAAAAACACCAAGACGATGAAGGAGAATTCTCAAGAAGAAGATACATAAGTATACGATGAGAAGGAGTAGGTTAAGGTACCTACGTATACGAAAGTAGGGACGGTATAAAGGGTATGGGGTGAATCTTTGCTTCTTTGTGGTGTTTTCTTAGTTCATGGAAGCGGAATGAAGCATTTTTATATACATCAGAGTCATCTTCCAGAGTAAAAAGGAATTTTATTTTCATCATCAACATTTTCTTAAAAAACAAAACAGGAAAAAAGAAAATGGCAACAAAAACAAAATAAAATGCCAGAGCCAGTGCCAGTGCCAAGAAAGGGATGAGTATGGGGGAAATGAGATGGGAATTGACTTAAAGTGTCTTCTTACAAATTGAAGCTGATAAAGAACACAAAGAAAAACATTTTGTTTTTCATTTTTTATTTAAGTTTTTATTTTTCATTTTCAAATCCAAAAAGTATATGAATTGGAAAAAATTACAAAATTAGAACAACTTTTGTATCTACTCGTACCTGTTAAAAAATATTAAATAAACAACGTTTGATTTGAACAAGTGAAGAAGCTTCGTTGTGGGCGTATGTTATTGAGATATCACGTGTAGTTCAATCACATTTATTAACACTTGAAAAAAAGATTTATAAACTTGAACATTTTAATCTGTTTTTGTTATTAGAGGGTTTCATCAACAAAACAACTGCACGACATCTATGGAGCTTAAGGAAAACACTTTCCAAAACCTACCGGAAGCGTGTTAAAAAACTGCTTAGTGGAATAAGGTTTCAAAGAGTTAAAAATGAACAGTGGTAAGGATTCCTTACAATTACAACTAGATGCATAACGTTCCCAGCAAATTTTAAAACCATGTCTTTATTAAAACAGTGCGCTGATACATCATTAACGACTAGACAACTGGTGGTGTTCTGACCGGGACTCCTTTAACAAGTGCCTCCAACTGTCCCAATCGCCAGCCGAAGTTTTCTATTTGCACACTCCATCTGTCTTGAGGAAGCAGGGTATGCAATCTGCCACACTATCATCTTCCATAGAATGTACTTAACAAAAGCTCTTTCGAATCAAAACATCTTTGTTCTCTTTGTAATTTAGACATTCCGAGTTGCCAATAATGATTTGAAATACCGATTACAAGTCAAGCTTTGAAATAATATAAGAAAGTTCGACGCTGAAAGCATTTAGTAGAAAAGTCAATACAAGTATAAAGTATTTCTTTTATGGTGGTTATAATTATGATGCAGAAGCACAGACCCTGAAAAAGTTGAGAATGCCTTAAAAAAAACTACGAGGAACCTCTTGGGGAACTTTAATTTGTTATTCTGTTTCGTAGATATTTACCAGTGTAGGTTTGCTTACAAAATTAATTTTTGTGGAATGAAAAATGTAACCCCTTGATGATTCTGATTCGAGCTATAAAGACGTTATTTAAATTCAAGATGTAAGTTTAAGTTGTTCATAACCAACTCCACTGCGGAAAAAAAATTATATTATTATGGATACAAATTATACTTAAATCTTTTCAAATGGCGCGAATATGTGGCGTCCATTTCGTTTTGGTGACATCTGTCAAATCTTTTGTTTATTATTCAGTTGTTTATGCATATTCATCATGGCAAGTTGCACGGTTGAACAGCACATTTAAATTATAAAACGTTCGACTCTTCAACGTTTGGTGGCCAAATTTGAGACTATCGGTTCAGTCAATAATCAGCCAACACCCATATGTTCAAAGAACGCACGATCGGCCTAGAATATCACCGCTGCTGACAATGTACAGCAAAACATGAGGTAGTCTATTTCTCGCCGTGCATAAGAACTCATGATCATAGACAGCGCCGTTTGTTCACTGACCTGACTCGGCTTCGAATCGTTTGGAAGAAGATCCCAATTTTGGCCGAAAAACCATCTATAGTGACGAGGCGCATTTTTGGATGAATGGCAAAATTGCAAAATTGTGAATTGGCCACTAATTATCATGCGATTTGACCCCGCTAGACTTTTTTGTGTGGGGTTTGTTGAAGTTGCATGTCTATGCAAATAAACCAAAATCCAAAAATGATTGGAGATCGTTCTTTACAGAGCCATTTGCTTCTCTTGAAAACCGCCGCAAGGTCTCATGCCCGCATTGTTTTATGGTTACTTTTATAAACAATGCTCTATTGAAAAAGCCAGTTGCATTCCTCCCTTTAAGCAATTCTAGATTAATACCCGTACTGCTAGGACTGCACCGCAGTTTACCCTAGAGCCCAACTTCAGACGTATTGTTTATCAAAGAGATTCTTCGTGCTCTATATTTCCCACTCATTACAATGTGTAGAAATTCAAAACCAATGTGCATCGGTTTCCCCTTTCTAATCCTTTTCTCTTTTCCTGATTGCTCACACTGTGCTAAATCATTGAAAGGGTATTCATAACACCCTTTAGTGCGCGCAGAATGTATAAATAAAAAAAAATCGACCGATGGATATTGCTCAAGTTCATCCCGATCTTTGCGGAAGAGTCATTGAAAATTGGACCACTTGGATCTGTGCCACAGTAAGAAACCAAGGCGGGCTTTTAAATGATGTGTGAATTTTATTAACACCTCACACACAGCTTGTTTTATTCCATTTCAACATCTAACCGCCCTTATTGAAAAAATCTTTATAAACTTTTATTTCTCACCAACAACTTAACTTAATAATGTCTTGAGAGTTGCATTCTTTTTGTCCTCTTCCCCTGAAACAGTTGAGCACATGAAAAAAACATTAAGACAAATTAGCTTATTTTATGATTGATAATTGAAATAAATGTCTCAACGCCATTGGACTTATAAAAACTGGAAATAATCACAAAAAAGAGATTTTAGCGACTTTTGGCTGTAAATGACTTACGAAGTGGGCACTTTTTATAATATACTAGCTTTTTACCCACGGCTTCGCCCGCAGTGGAGCAATTAAATAAGTATGAGAGATAAAGGGTAAGGGTATAATAATAGAAATGAGTCAATATAATAACTAAATTTTATTGCTTGGATGAGATCAACAATTACTACAGACAATGAAGTTAGAAGAAAGTCAGTGGGAATAATTATGGTATCCGAGGTATTATAACACTATTTCCCTTACCGACACCTGTTAAAATATTAGCACCAAGTATGTTCTGTCCCAATTTTGTTATCCGAAGCTTTGTTCCATTACATAGCCTAGGAGCATCTAGATTTCGCATAAGCATTACTGGTACATTTAGTTTCAATTAAAGTTTATAACACGGTACACCCGATAGTTCAAGTGAATTTAAAAACTCCACAGGATATGAAGTACTTAGTTCCATATCCATAATTGTATCCATTGACAAATATTCCTTCATTTCTCCTTGAACCTGAACAATTTCATATCTTGGTGCTAATATTACTCTTGCACACAACCACTGATCACTACACCAATTTTGTTGCAATTCTGGAAAAACATTAGCAATGAGATCCACATCACTTGCTACTAAATTACAAAATTCTCTTGACAGTGATATGTAGCTTTCAGAGTCAACGTCTAAACAACCATCACCAATTTTCAACAACATTTCTGCGTAAAGTCCTGAATCCATGTCATTATAAAGATGCACTCTCATATTCGTTTTCAGGCGGAGTTTTTCAACTGTCGGCCATAAGCTTGATGATTTAATGCACGCTTGAATTTCATCTGCTGGTATCTCCCTTTGAATCACTGGGAGGGTTTGACGGAAATCACCAGCCAATAAAACTACCATGCCTCCTATTATATCTGTACTATCTCGCAAGTCCTGGAGGGTCCGGTTTACAGCTTGTGAGACATTGTACTTTCATCCCACACTAAAAGCTTGCATTCTCACAGCATCCTACCTCGTGAACTATTTTTACTAAAATTACAGATATGGGAATCTTCCTGTGCCAAATTCAATGGTAATTTTAAAACGGAATGTGCCGTACGACCGCCCTTTAATAGCGTCGCGGCAATACCTGACGAAGCTACAGCAACTGCTATTTTTTGGTCTTTTCTGACGGACATCTATACTAATATTATAAACGCGAATGTAAGTTTGTTTGTTAGAGTGAGAATTAACATCAGCGAGTAAGATCTAAAATAATAAAGTAACTGCTAACCACAGATATTACGGATAACCTCAAAAATGTGAATAGTATTATACTGCATGTAACGACAGAAGAAAATAACAATAAATATAGAAAAATTCGAAACAGTTCAATTGAATTAGATATTGTCGTCACCGTCGGTAATACAGTGGGTTGGTATTACAGTATTCAGGGTTGAAACTTCATTACTATAATGCTAGATGGCGTTGAAGTAGCTAAATTTGAAGATATTTTGACAAACAATTTTATTATTTTTCGTAATTTTTTTTTATTTTTTTGTAATAAAAACTTTCAAGAGTGTATGTGCAAAGTTTTATGATGATCGGTATAGAAGTATAGATAGATTTAAAACTATATACAAATTTTTATAAAATATTTGGAACACCAAGTGAAGCCCTTATTTAAGTGGACTATACATATCTATGAAAAAGCCTGAGTTCTAATATAATAATCTTGTATAGATACTCACGCTGCAGAATTTGCAATGATAGAGGATTGATTTTGTCACTCAAGCGTTTTAGCTCTACAGCTTGGTCCATCTCACTTTCTAATAACTGTTAATTTAGTCGTCGTTATTCTTAACTTTTGAAATCAACTCTTAAAATTTTTGCAGATTTTACGGTTTTGAAAGTAAAAAATTAAGTAACAACATTAGTTATTAAATTATTTTAGAACGCTGCTTCCAGGAAGGTATAGTCGAACTATTTAACTAGCCGACTCTATACATTTGAAAGCATTCCAAGATTTCAATAGTTTTCTAAATATGTCATATTTATGAGCAAAGCACAATAGTTTAGAGGATTTTATTGCTTTCACGCAGGTATGTAAGAAATTGTTTTGAATAAATCTCAAGTCTCAGAATCTCTTTTCACTTCAGTTCTCAAGAGATTCAATACTTGAAATTCGTGTTTAAATCTCTGTTCTGGAATATCTAAAGCAAATTCACTTCAAAAAGTATATTTATTTAATTTTTTAACACCTTAAAAGTTTTTGTATTCAACAGAAAATCAATTTTTCAAGAACAGTCAGTTAAAAAAGATTTTCTATATTTTAAGATTTAAAAATGTAGCTGCAAAATAAATTTTTCTCAACAATGTAAAAAACCATTTTTTGTTCGAAAAGCAATAGAGCGGTTTTTTTTAAATTAATTTGTATGTATACAATTTTCAAATAAGGCATTCCACATAAGGCTAAAGAACAAATCTCTGTATTTGACAGTACGGCTGAAGTTGGATGAGCATTCCTAGAAGCGCATGTATTACGGTTGAGCTGTTAAAGGGGAGGAAAGCATTTCTAAAGTTTCAAATTTTTTTTGACAGCAAACCACTTTTTGGCAAATGTCGTTAAAATACAAATTCTGTTTTCATATAAAAAAAAAATAAATAATTCAAAATATAATGGGGTCATATCGATTAACTCAATAAGAATAGTTTTGAATTGTAGGGAATTCCTACAAACATACAAAAAATAATCTCCCCTGTATCCGCCATTTAATGAGCTCGAGAGCAGTGGGACAGGTTAGTTCTTCTAAAGTATTAAAAAATATAACAAGAATATGGAAAGTCAAATGTGAGTCACTCGAACCAAAGATCTTTAAAATGGCAGGCCAATAATAACTAGGTGTTGCAGTTTAAGCGAATGTATCCGTTATCGGAATGAGTGCTCTAGAAAATGTCCTAAAAGCTGTTATCCAGCTTCCGAAAGCGCCGAAGTAACCCATATAAAGGGTGATTTTTTTGAGGTTAGGATTTTCATGCATTAGTATTTGACAGATCACGCTGGATTTCAGACATGGTGTCAAAGAGAAACATGCTCAGTATGCTTTGACATTTCATCATGAATAGACTTACTAACGAGCAACGCTTGCAAATCATTGAATTTTATTACCAAAATCAGTGTTCGAAAAGTTGGCAGAAAATCCGCTTTTTTATCGACAAATTTTGTTCAGCGATGAGGCTCATTTCTGGTTGAATGGCTACGTAAATAAGCAAAATTGGCGCATTTGGAGTGAAGAGCAACCAGAAGCCGTTCAAGAACTGCCCATGCATCCCGAAAAATGCTCTGTTTGGTGTGGTTTGTATGCTGGTGGAATCATTGGACCGTATTTTTTCAAAGATGCTGTTGGACGCAACGTTACGGTGAATGGCGATCGCTATCGTTCAATGCTAACAAACTTTTTGTTGCCAAAAATGGAAGAACTGAACTTGGTTGACATGTGGTTTCAACAAGATGGCGCTACATGCCACACAGCTCGCGATTCTATGGCCATTTTGAGGGAAAACTTCGGAGAACAATTCATCTCAAGGAATGGACCGGTAAGTTGGCCACCAAGATCATGCGATTTGACGCCTTTAGACTATTTTTTGTGGGGCTACGTCAAGTCTATGGTCTACACAAATAAGCCAGCACCTATTCCAGCTTTGGAAGACAACATTTCCGAAGAAATTCGGGCTATTCCGGCCGAAATGCTCGAAAAAGTTACCCAAAATTGGACTTTCCGAATGGACCACCTAAGACTCAGCCGCGGTCAACACTTAAATGAAATTATCTTCAAAAAGTAAATATCATGGACCAATCTAACGTTTCAAATAAAGAATCGATGAGATTTTGCAAATTTTATGCGTTTTTTGTTTTAAAGTTCTCAAGCTCTTAAAAAATCACCGTTTATTACTATAAGGTTTGATAGTAGACAAACAAAACCCCTGCTCGGGAACTCGAATTTCAAAATCCTGAAATTTCAGCTGAATATACTTAAAATGATTTTCATCCCAATTCAACTTATGATTAGTATGATAAGGTCATTAAATTCGGGGAATCTGGGGAATTAAAAATCGAGTTGAATTTCACGAAACATAATTTGAGGCATAAAAACGAGCCACGACCGTTGTATATCATATAACATTCAAAGCTTCTCTAAGTTTCTCAACTGGCATAACTCCTCTAAACGATTCAACTGTTATATCCGTACTTAAAGGAACGCTCATAAGCTTACACTTGAGGGCCCGATTTCAGACGTATTCTGAATTCTGAACAGAATCATCCTTTTATCAGCATGTAGTGAATCATGACTGAAATTAAACGATATTTTCGATTATTTTCAAAAAAGGACACACAGCAGCAAACTCTTGCTTTTCTTCAAAATTGCAATTTACAACTGAAATATTGGACAAAAATAATTAATTGCTTGTTTCCGAAATTTAATGTTCGAAATAAGATTCCTTCATCGCAGTCCCTATACTCTCATTGCATTTTCAGTCTTCTTCCTTTGATTAAACATTATTACAAGGACGAACGGGCACATTAAACAAGTACAACTTGAACTAGTTGCAGATATATGAAACTAATTTACTTCCCATACTTAATTTGAATTCCTGTATACACCAACTGTATCAACTCTATACCTAAAGCTTCTTTCATTTCACCAACTTATGGACACAGAATGAAGAATTTGTCGCCACATGAAAGGACTCTACACTGCAATTCACACGAAAAGGAATGTTATAGTTTTGCATAAATTATCCTTCGAAGTAGTAAATTTTCTTGATGCAACGTATTTCGCATAATTGTTTCTAGCTACTTTCATTGATTTCCTTTTTTTTATTTTGCTTTTGTCTTTTCTTCGGGTTGACTAAGGGCTGACAGTGTAATGGGGGAATCCAATTACAATTTTCAGGACTTGTCCAATAAGGGCGAGAAGACGAAACCAAAGGACTATACACCATCATCAGCCCAGCCAAGACAGACACAAATCAACTTGACTTAGTGGAAGCTGGGAAGATAGTGTTTAGTGGAAATTAAAATGGATGCAGAAGAGAAGCATGGCCGTGAGGAGCGGATCCGGACCGGATACGGAAAAAGGGTCCAACGAAGAAAAGAGATGATTTTTTTTCCTGTTTTTTCCCGCAATTGCTTCTTTCGGTGTGCGTCCAAAGCCGAAGTCGATGTGCCTTTTTGTAATAAGAAAACTTTCGTTTCCTACGTCCCTCATCAACTTTCCACTTAAATAATCTTCAAAAGTGCCAAAGTTGTGCATTTCTTGATGAAAAAAGTTTCTCCTCTAAGTTTGCAGTTTCTCTCGCTCTCTTCTTGTGTTAATTGTTGAAGAATCGATGATGATGATTATAATGATAATGATGATGATGATAATAACGATGATGATGATGATGAAAGTGTTACGTAGTTTGGTAAACACTACTCCTACGTTCTACTCCTACAAAGAGCCACTCATTTATTTTTTAAAATGCCACTTTCCAGTCAGATATTTAATAATTCCAAGAAGTTTTGTGCTCTCGTCCGACTCTGAGACAGAAAGCAGTAAAAAGTTGAAAAGTTCATGTCAAAGGATATGATTTTAGATTATTTACTTTTGTTTGTAATAAAAACCGAAGAGAACAAAAATGAAATTAAATCCATAAAATGGTAATTTATTAAAAATATTAATGTATGAATCTATGTGAAGACTTTTGACAAGATATTATTTAGTAGTAGTAGTAGTAGTCTTTATTGAGATTTTTTTTTTAACACAAATTACATTCTTAATTTTTAGGAGGTACACATCCATAAATATATATGTTTTTTTTTGATTAATTTGCCGACTTAGAATTGGTCTAGCTATACTTATTATATATTTAATATTAACTAATTTTTATTGCGATTCACAGTTTAAAGACAACAGTCTGATATATTTTTAAGATTATTAAGTCCACTCAAAAAGACGATACTTAGATGCATAAGAAAGATAACTTAACCTAAAAGAATGCTTAACCTAAGAGAATAATAAAAAAAAGATAAAAAGAGAAGAAATGATAATGATTTCACAATATGTTTGTTTCTATCTTCTTACATGAATGGAGCCTACTTTCACCTCCCCGCGGTAAACATCGGGTGCCTAGTACCTCAACTGGAGATTGGGTTCCAACCCCAGTGGAAAGTTGTTGGGGGCAGCAAACGAGAGAGGGGGGGAGAGGTGTTTCCACTAAGACACCTCTCCTTATCCAGGCGGCAGCGGACGAATTCTCGAGATAGAATCAACGGTGGCGTCTACAGTTCCAGTAAGGTTGAACTACTTAGTGAACACCTTATAGGGCTTCTTCGACATATTCGGAGCCCAGGCTTATAAGGAGCGGTTCATCCGGCTCCCCTTCCTTGGAGTTATACTAAGGATCTGGCCCTCCAGGTTGGGGGTTGTGCCGTCGGGGTGACTTCCTGGCCACGTAAAAACATCATAGTTTCGAAGCAACAACAAGCCTCGGATACGGACGGATTCACTGTTGACAACCCACGCAAACGAAATAAGGACAACGAACTTCGGATATGTACGTGGAATGTTAGGTCCCTTAACAGACCACGTGCAGCCGAACAATTAGCGGAAGCCCTAAACTGCTGCAAGGCAGATATTACACCCATCCAAGAAGTGCGATGGGATGGACCGGGCAAACGCAAACTAAAAGACTGCGATATCTACTACGGCGACTGCTACCGAGAACAAAGACAGCGTCTATTTGGGTGTGGATTTGTTGTTGGAACTAGGCTCAGGCAAAAGGTCTTGAGTTTCAACAGTGTGAGCGAGCGCATCACGACAATCCGCATCAAGGCTAAATTCGCCAACATAAGCCTAATATGCGCGCATGCCCCAACAGAGGAGAAAGATGAAGACACCAAAGACATATTCTTCGAGCTCTTAGACAAGACATATGAGCAGTGCCCTGGCTATGACATTAAAATTGTCTTAGGAGATTTTAATGCCAAGCTAGGAAGAGAAGACATCTTTGGTGGCATAATCGGGAGATACAGCCTGCACGACACCACCTCCGACAACGGATTCAGGCTGGTCGATTTCGCTGCGGGGCGAGACGTTCTGGTAGCTAGTACGCAGTTCACGCATCTTAAAATCCACAAGGGGACATGGAAATCTCCCGATCAATCAACCGTCAACCAGATTGACCACATTGCGATCGACGCACGACACTTCTCCAGGATCCAGGATATCCGAACATTCCGATAGGCCAACATTGACTCGGACCACTACCTCGTTGTAGCCAAGGTACGGCTACGGATATCCCGATCCAAGCCAAAACAAGGAAGTACTGTGAGAAGATTCGACGTTAGACGGCTACAATCGCAAGAGACTGCCATGTCCTTTTCCGATCGAGTCTCTAATAACCTCCTAAGGAGTCCTATGCTTCCTGCATTAAGCGTTGAAAACCAGTGGCAACATTGCCTTGCAGCCATCAGAGATGCCGCCTCTGAAGTGCTAGGTTTCACACGGCCACCACAGCGAAACCCCTGGTTTGACGACGAATGCCGGCAAGCTCACGCAGCGAAACAAGAGGCATACAAAACGGCGCTGCACAAAAGGACTAGAGCTGCTCGCGAGCTCTACGAGCAGAAGAGGAGAGAGGAACACCGGCTTCTTAGACGGAAAAAAAGAGAGCATGAGAAGCGCGCGATCGAGGAGATAGAGGGATGTCACAACAGGAATTAGGTTCGTAAATTTTACCAAAAGGTAAAAAAAACCTCCCAAGGGTACCAGCCACGAACCGAAGCCTGTAAAGACGATCAGGGTAACATCGTAGTAGAACCGCAGTCGATGCTGAGAATATGGAAAGATCACTTCTCCAAATTATATAACGGCGATGACGAACCGAATTCCGCTGTAATTGAGATAGAACCACTCAACCTCGGCGACGCAGATCAAAAATTCCGCCTACCCGACCTTGACGAAGTGAAGATAGCTATACCTAAACTTAAGTCAAAAAAGCTGCTGGAGCTGACGGCATCGCTGCCGAACTATTCAAAGCAGCAGGCGATGACTTGGTACGGAGCATGCACCAACTCATCTGCAAAATATGGTCGGAAGAAAGCATGCCCGATGAGTGGAATCTCAGCATAGTGTGCCCGATACATAAGAAAGGAGACCCTCTAAACTGCGCCAACTACAGAGGCATCAGTCTCCTTAACATTGCGTATAAGATCCTCTCTGCCGTATTATGTGAACGTCCACTATCGACCAAATATTCACACTACGGCAGATCTTGGAAAAAACCCAGGAGCTTCAAATCGATACCCACCATCGATTTTATCGATTTTAAAGCCGCGTATGACAGCATCTATAGGGAAGAGCTCTACCGAGCAATGTCTAGTTTTGGCATCCCTGTCAAACTTATCCGTTTGTGCAGAATGACGATGGAGAATGCACGCTGCTCTATCAAGGTCGGAAAAGATCTTACCGATGCATTTGATGTCAAAAAAGGTTTTAGACAAGGCGATGCACTGTCATGCGACTTCTTCAACATCGTTCTGGAAAGAATTGTGCAAAACTCAACCGTCAACACTAGAGGCACAATCTTCCAAAAATCCATCCAATTACTCGGATACGCAGATGATATTGACATAATTGGAAGATCAAAGCGTGATGTCAGTGGAGCGTTTTTGAGCATTGCGACGGAAGCGAAGAAGATGGGTTTAGTGGTCAATGAGGGCAAGACCAAGTATATGCTGTCATCAAAAAAGGACACTGAACGACGACGTCTTGGACAAAACGTCACCATGGACAGCTATAACTTTGAGGTAGTTAAGGACTTTGTCTACCTAGGCACCGCTATTAATGCAGACAACGACACCAGCGCTGAAATCAAACGAAGAATAACTCTTGCAAATCGCTGCTTCTTTGGACTAAGAAGGCAATTGAGAAGTAAAGTCCTCTCTCGAGCATGTAAAATCACCATCATCCCGGTTCTTATTTATTGCGCTGAGGCCTGGACCCTGTCAAAGAAAGATGAGAGCGTCTTAGGATGCTTCGAGAGAAAAATTCTTCGGGTGATTTTTGGTCCCGTACGCATAGATGGAGAATGGAGGAGAAGATATAATGACGAACAGAATTAAAGTTCAACGGCTTAGATGGCTAAGTCATGTAGAGCGGATGGACATCAACGCTCCAGCCCGGAAGGTCTTCGAATCCAGTCCCGAGGGACGGCGCAGTCGGGAGAGGACCTCAACCAACTTGGCGTGCGAAACTGGAGACAGCTAGCTAGGGACCGAGCTGGCTGGAGACGCTTGTTGGTTGAGGCCCAGGTCCGCCCCGGACTGTAGCGCCACCTTAAGTAAGTAAGTAAGTAAGTACATGAATGGAGCTAGTTTCAAATGGAGTAGAATATAGTTTATATTATTAAATTTGTATCCATGACGTTTTTCCTTTTCAAGTAGGTATCTCAGTTTGATTGTTTTCATTAGTATGTAGAGTTTTAAATGTATCACATAGTTTTATATATCTAAGATATCTTTACTTAAATCTAAAATTTATCAATAAATAATATATTTTAATTCACAGCACAGTTACTAATATTATAGAAACTTAAGTTAATCCAATTGTAATTGGATGAGTTCAGTCTAGACGTTGCAATTACTTGTATTATCTATTTTATTTTTCTATTTGATTCAGAGATGTTGAGCAACTTAGCCTCTGTAGGTGCCTGGGACCCGATTTTTGTAAAATGGTGAAGTCAAAAGATTATCATCCTCGATTTCCAAAAAAGCGTTGGACCCGCTTCATTGAGGATACTAATTGGAGATATATAATATCATTTAGAGACCAGTTGATATTGTTAGTAAAAATGTTTTGAAGAAGAAAGTTATCGTGATATTGTAATGCTGAGATTCTTTTTTTTGATAGTCCGGTTAGATAGTAAAGCAGGGGAGAGATCTTTGAGTCATTATAGACTGTCTTATTATTATGCCATTTGCCGCCTGGTCTGCGGTGCTTATTTATACACTTTCGAATGATATAACGTTCGAATCTCTGTAGCTCAAGTACCACATTGGGTGTAATTTGGAACCATATAGGGAACCCATAAGATATTAAAGGGCGTATTAATGTCTTATACATTAAAAGTTTGGTTTTTGGTTCAACGTTAGTAGAATTGAGTAACAGTTTTAAGTTAGCAGCTGCAGGTTTGCTGTTGTTTAGAGCTTTTCTCGCGTGTGGATTCATTTTCATTCTTTCGTGAAGATTGACGCCCAAGTACTTAATCGATTTTTTTAAAGGAATCGATTTTCCTTTAAAAAAAGGAAAGCAGTTGCGAAAGTAGATAAGCTCACATTTATCAAGGTTCAGGTCAATACCCCATTTTTTATAATAAGGAATCACTATGTTGAGGTGTTCTTTTACCGAATTCAATGCTTCATGGGGTCTCTCATCAGAACTATATAGGATTGTGTCATCAGCATAGAGGATGGCCTTGGATTCGACGTGTTGTGTAGGAAAATCGAATAAGTACAAGTTGAAAAGGAGGAGTCCAAGGATGGATCCTTGAGGTACTCCCGAGAAGATGTTGACTGGTGAAGAGGTTGCACCTTCAAAGTTCACAGAAAGACAGCGGATAGACAGGAAATTAATCAGAATTTTTATAAGGGTTGGAGGGATGTGCAATAGATTCAGTTTAAAAATAAGGCCGGCATGCCAGACAGAGTCAAATGCTTTTTTTAGGTCAATGGCACAAGCAACAGTACATTTTTTTGATCTGATATTGTTAAGAATTTGATTATGAAAATGCAATAGTGCATACTCTGTGGAGTGTCTTTTTTTAAAACCGAACTGTTCCGGTTACGTGGGGTCAATATCATCAAAGAAGTTAAATAGTTTTAAATGTATGATTTTTTCGAATAATTTGCCGACATTAGAGAGAAGAGATATTGGGCGGAAATTTTCAACGCAATTTTGGGAATTGCCTTTTTTATCGGGATAAGATAAGCTTTTTTCCACGCAGTCGGAAAATAACAATTGTTAAGACAGTTGTTAAAAATAGGGGTGAGAAACTTTGCAAGCGTATGTTTGGTTTTACGAAGAATGAAATTTGGAATTTGGTCAGGACCAGCTGACCTTTTATTGTTTAGAGATGAGATTAAATTTTCAACTGAAGTTTCTTGAATCAAGGAAACATTGCTATTGTTAGAGGAATTATTTAGAGAAGAAAAGTTTGTCAAATGTATGTTTGCGTTCCAAACTGGGAAAGAAGAATTAAAAGTATTTACCTCTAAGGTAGTGACCGGATCGAAAAATGGTGTTTTTTGGGCATATAAAATAGAATAAAAGGAGGCAAATGCCTCTGCTTTATCAGATGGGGTCGAGTAATTGTTATTCTGAAACGCAAGAACCTGATTGCTTAATTGCGTGTTGTTTGCTTTGAATTACCTTAAAAACATTTGAATTTGGTTTAAGACTGGCTAACTTTTTCCTGAATTGCTCATTTGTTTCAAGTCGAACTCTTTCACTGATTAATTTAGAAAGGCATTTTATCTGTGCCGACAGTTCTACATAATGTTGGTTATTGCGATCACCGAAGTGATGAAAAAGTCTTTTGAGTCTTAGTTTCCAGTTCTTTCTTACTTTGAAGAGATTTAATGTAGATGGAGAAATATCGAGGCGATTATTTCGTGAGCTAATTTTTTGGCTGTACTGGTTGACACAGTTAGTCAGGACTGCAGTGGACAAATCAATGAAATTATCGATTTCCTCATTTGAGAGGTTTCTATCGATAGGGATGTTTAAATTTGAAAGTCTGGTGTTAAGTGATCTATTAAAGGCAGGCCAGTTAGTATTCTTAAAGTTGGTATATTTTTTTGGAAAGTCCGGGAAAATTGAGCTATGATCAAGTTGTATGGTTGCGAATATCGAGAAGTGGTCCGATATTTGATCGAGAGTAGTGCAAGCTATGTTGTTATTTGATCTGAGGTTAGACGAGGTCAAGAAGAAATCAATGTGAGAGCCAGAAGCCGGGCGGGTGGGACCCACTGGGCTGACAATGTCGAAATCGAGAAAGTGGTTCTCGAGGAACCAATTGGCGAAGTTGGAACCATTCTGGTTTGTTTTTGGGTCGCCCCAAAGTGGGTGCCTGGAATTAAAATTACCGCCAATGATTATGTAGTCAAAGTTAGATAAGGAAGATAAAAGATCATCGAGAGCTGTTGAAAGGGATGTGCCTGCATGACATGTACTTAATGGTAAAACAGCTATGGTTGCTGAAATCAAAGAGTTTGAAAAAAATTTTTGGGAGAACCGAATAGAATTCTTCACGAGAATTCCGGAACCTCTACCTTCGTTATTCCTAATTAAATCGTAATACTCTTTAAAACGACATCTGTTTGCTGTTTTTTTAAGACAAGTTTCCTGAAGGAAGACTGCAGTTGGATAGAACTCAATTCATTCAAAAGGAGGTCTATTTCAATTTCTTTATCTTTTGTTAAGGAGTTAACATTAGACTAGATTAGTTTGAGAATCATGGTGAAAGGGGGGAGAGGGAGGCAATAAAGCAAAGATAGGCACCAGGTTTTTGGGATTCTTCGAGTGTTTTATAATGAGGCCAAAAGCCTCTAATTTTGGATATGAGAGTCGCTATTGGTACCCCAAAAAGTCACTCAGATTCATTTAAGAAGTCTGCCATATCATTTGGATTGTCTGGCTTAGAGACCGGACGTTCAATTACAACATGAGGGGGTGCTGAGCTTCTTAATTTGTCAGCATAAGATAAACCACTCTGTGGAATGGGTATAGAGAATTTGGTAATATGGTTAGAAACATGATTTTTATTTTGACACAATGCTTCTTCTTTCTTTTTTTTTATGAATGCAATTCGATTCGGACAGCCTCTGTAGCTAGCCGGATGACCAAGTTCTTTGCAGTTTACGCAAGAAGCAACCGATTTTATTTTATTATTTGTTTCCTTGACAACATTGATCAAAAATATGTTGATAGTAAATTGTTTTATTAATTTATTTTCAACATATAAAGTTCAAATGTTTTAATATAGAAGTTTTACGAGCATAGCTTAAAAGCCGTCTGCTAGTGTATTTAAACTTAAAAGATTGATGAATTAATCGATGAAAAAGTAATGGTAGATTAAGGGATTCAATATTAACTGAAAGATGGACTTTTAGTTTACCTAAAACAATATAATAGATTGATTCTAAAAGAGGTTTACATATCGTCGCTGTTTAAGAAAACTGGCATAACTCAAAAGTCTCGATTTTTGAGTTAATGATGATAATCAACTAAAAAAAAAAATTCTGTATCTTTCTGTCAAACTGGCATAACTGTATCACTTTACTATTCCGCTAGATGG
The DNA here is from genome assembly GCF_945859685.1 of Eupeodes corollae. Classification (NCBI taxonomy): domain Eukaryota; kingdom Metazoa; phylum Arthropoda; class Insecta; order Diptera; family Syrphidae; genus Eupeodes; species Eupeodes corollae. Next base: position 22,173 of record NW_026605464.1, read on the forward strand.
AGTTTGTTCCAAATGTCACATGTTTCCTTTTCACTGTTTTTACTTATGCCAATTTTCTCTATAATATTTTTGACTTATATCAAATAAATTTTATTTCAATTTGTTTTCTTAAATAGTGTCATTTTACCATATATTTTTTTTTATTATCTAAAATTTTTAATTTCACTTTTGAAATAAAACTGAATTTGCCACAATTCATTATTATTTTTTTTAAGTTTGGTACCAGTTATTCTCGGGTTTTATTCCAGAATGTATGATTAATTTGAGTTATTCGTGTTTTCAGTAGTACCTTCCTACTTATAAAAACATCAAAAACATGCTCCAGCGTACTTAGCCTCTTCTGAAATTGGCTAGAGCCAAGAAAAATAATGAAAACGAACATAAAAGTGCTCCAACGGATAATTGGCTTACCGTTAGTTAGTTAAAGAAACTTTATTTATAATATTTCAATTATATCTACAATAAATTTCATAGTTTAATATGGTTTGGCTTAAAGCTGTCTACCAGAATGACATTATAACAATATTATACATTTCTTATTAAAATAGAAAAATAAAATAAAATTTAAAAGTCGCCTTCGACTATTCGGGTTCTATAATTCAGTGCCATCGTTGTGTATTTATAAAATTTCTCCTAACCAAGACTTCCATTCAAAATTCATAAAACTTCGCTCATAGTCATTATGGATTTACCGAAGAATCTGACTCGAAATTCACTTAGAATCGGGCATCTGGCAATAAAATGATAAATATCTTCTCTTTCCTTGAGGTTGCAAATATCGCACGTAGCTAAGGCTGATCATTTCCCCTCTTACTTTAAATATCGTACTTATCATTGAAAGCGGTAATCTGTTTAAGAAGTAGGAGCTTCCTTGTAAGTTGTAGTCGAGCTGGCTATATATCGTCCTATACTAAGAAGATTGAGCTTCCAAGGTATAACCACTGTAAGCTGAGCGCGCTACACCACAGAGTAAATTTTGAAACATGTTTCTCAGAATAGTGGGTTGAATCTGTAACCTTTCTCCACACTCAACGCCTATTTCTTTCCATTTTTTGACGAGGTTGCCTCTTAAAGTAATTATCGACTTGAGTATCAATTTGGGTAGTCTTGTTTCATCCATCTCCAGCAGCTTCATTATATAATCGAAGTCTAATTTAAGCGTATTTAAGAATAAAGGTGGCATTGTAGTTTCAAGGTGCACCATGTAATTTGGAGTACAGGCCGGCAACCGAAAAATGCGTTTAAGAGAATATCTTCGAAACTTTTCAACAACATTAAACTGCCAGCAACCCCACACTTGAGCACCATACAACATGATGGAAGAAGCAGTGGCACGAAATATCTGTATCTTTGCGCTATGGTCCATAAACCTACTCTCTATACAACGTCCCCAGATTGAAGAAATAGCTCTCTTTGCCTCAGCTAATTTAGTTTTGAAATGTTTTTTAAAGTTAAGGTTAGCACAGATCAATACACCGAGATACTTATACTCTCGAACAATTTCCAAATTCTGACCCTTGTAGGTCCACCTTTCGTTTCTCGAGTATCTTCCACCTCCATCCCTGAAGATCATCATTTTAGACTTTCCAAGGTTAACAGTCAGGTTCCAAAGATTACAGTAGCGCTCCAGACGGTTGATCATGAGCTGCATTCCGTCAACTGATTCCGCCAGAAAAACTTTGTCGTCAGCGAAAATGAGGCACGGTATTCGTAAACTTCCGAACTCAATACCCCCTCCCACTTCCTCGACAATGTCATTTATAAACAAAATGAACAGCAAAGTACCCAACACACATCCTTGCCTTACTCCCATTTCCGCTTCAAAGTCCTCTGATATAAATTGTCCGTCCCAAACATAAGACACATTGTTTTCATACATTGCTTTCAGCAGATTCACAACTTTGCTTGAGATACCCAAGGTATAGAGCTTATAGAATAACGCTGCAGGGCAATGGAGTCAAAAGCAGCTCTGAAATCTACGAAGAAAGCATATAGCTTCTTCTTTTTGCTTTTAAAGTAATCGGCAATGTGAAATAAGGTGAACATCTGATCTACAGTCGAGTGGTTTTTCCTAAAACCAGCTTGGAACATGTTGAGTATGTTTCTGTCGTTAACCCACTCTGTTAGCCTTTTAAAAATAAGTGCACTGAATAACTTCACTGAAGAATTCAGAAGAGAAGAAATGCCCCTGTAATTCTCGGGATTATCGTACGCACCTTTCTTATGCAGCGGATAGATAATTGCTTTTTTAAAGCAGGCTGGCACCTCTGCGGTTTCGAAAATTCTATTAAATTCTTTGGTGAGTGAAAACAGGTACTCGGACGTACAGTTTATATAGAATTCTGAAGGAATCCTGTCATCTCCTGGGGCTTTACTAGATCTGGTTTTTTCTAAAGCAGTCCGAAGTTCCAGCACTGTAAACGGTAAATCAAGGATATCGTCTAAGAAAACCGGAGCAGCATATTGAGGCAGGGGTGAAAACTGCGCAGTGTTGAGTAAACTTTTAAAGTAATCCTGAAGCTCGGTTGCGTGCAGTGAAGATCCAATCCTACTAGGCCGTCCGTTAATTGCTTTAGCCGCTTTCCAGAATTCTGCCAAAGACATCGTTGAGTTTAATCGTTGTACGGATTGTTCATCGTTTTGCTTACGCTTGGCAAGGCAGATGTACTCTTTGTTCTCAGACGCATACATAGTCTTAAAGACATGCAAGTTATATTTTCTCAGAAGCTTTAGTAAAGTAAATAATTTTTTTCTTGCTTTAAAGCATTGCAAGTCAAACCATTCTTGTTTAAAATCATTCGTCTGCTTCCAGTTATTAAAAAAAAAATAAATTGGGTGGCGCGACAGTCCGTTGAGAACCAAGGCCTAGTGACTTACAACTCTCAACCATTCCTGTGTGCGAGTAATGTTGTCAGGAATGGAGGGGACCTACAGTTTATATGCCGACTCCGAACGGCTAAGTTTGAGAAAGCACTTTTTCATGACAATAGTTACTCTTGGAGAATTTGTCAATTCCTCGCAAGAGGCAGTACCCGTGAAAAGACTTTAGATGGCATAGGCAGGGATCGAACCCAAGACCTCTAGCATGACAGTCCAACGCACTAACCATCATGCCACGGCTTCCAGTTATTGGTCATGTTTAAATTATCACCCTCTGAGCTATGTTTTCTCTGTTCCTCATTTAAATTAGTTTGGTAAGCCCGTACAAAATTTGAGCTATTACTCCAATGTAGCTTTGGAGAGTCCGCTAAATCCAATATTTTAGTACCTTTACCATCACATACTTCATCTTTTGACTGACGAATTGAATTATTTTTATTGAATTGGCTTACCATTCTTAATGCAAATGAAACCACCGTGTCTTCAAGAGGTATGTGTTTCTTAATTTGTTGGTATTGCATTTGGAAATAATTAACTGAAGTCTTAGAAACAGATGTAAATTTGACTCCTAATATTGACATGCTTCATGCTGTGAATTCATCACGAGCTTTATCAATCCCGATCGAAAACCCACCTGTTGCGTCCACTTCTTGAGCTGCGTCCTCCAGTGAATCTGGCGATTTTTCAGATGACTATATTGATGCTGACCCCAACTTCGATGACTCGGATAACTCAAGTCCCAACTCTAGCATCAGCAGTTTTCACTCAAGCATAAGAAATAATGAGGTAGGTAAAGGGGTAACTGAAGATCGAAGTCAGGACAGAGCTGAAGATCGGAAGGAAGATCGAGGTGAAGGTCTAGTCACAGAAGTTTCATCTCAACAATCATCGTATCAATCGGTTTCGAAGTCAGAAAGATTTATACTCGGAAAAGAAATGGGGCCACCATGTAACGAAAAATGCAGGCTAAAATGTTCGAAAAAAATGAGAATGACAGAAAACTTTTTTTTTTCACCTTATTGGGAATTGGGAGATCTTCAAAGGCAAAGAGAATTCCTCGCTCCCAGTATTGAACCATTAAATCCTAAGTACAGGTACATAAGAGAGGAACAAAAACGGGCACCCAGCAAAAAAAAAACAGCTGCTTTTCCTTCCAACTGGAGAATACAAAAATTCGAGTTTGTAAATTATTCTTTATGAACACATTGGCAGTGACTTCACGTGCGGTTCGAACAGTAGTAGAAAAGGTGAACGCCAACGCAAATAAAACTGGCGGTATAACGACACTTATCGAAAACGAGGTTAACATGGAAACCATTCTCATTTAAATGAAGATATCAAACAAAGTGCGAGATCATATTTCCTCCATCCCTCGAATTGAGAGCCATTACTGCCGTCAGAACTCAACACGTGAATATATAGATGGTTTAAAACGCATTGCAGATTTACATCGTGACTACGTTTGTAGAAATAAAAACTGCTCGTATGCAAATTACCAACTGTTTAATCTTCAAAAGTGAATACAACATTTCGTTTTTCCGTCCCAAAAAGGATCAATGCGAAGATTGTATGGCATTCGTAAATGAAGACGCCCAAACTAAAGAAACTCTTGGTGAGACATACGATGCTCACCTTTTTGAAAAAGATTTGTCAAGGAAAGAAAAAGATGCTGACAAGAAAAACGATGTTGATAATATCTTCGTTGGAACTTATGATCTGCAGGCAGTTTTACCATGTAATAGAGGAGATGTTTACACTTCAAAGCTGTCAGTATACAATTTTACAATTTGTAACCTTAAGGACACTGATGATGTACGGTGCTTCGTTTGGTTCGAAGGCGATGGACAGCGTGATGCGAACGAAATCGGTACTTGCGTTTTAAAAAAAATAGAAGAATTGGAAGAAATATCTCAAAGGATTGGCAAACCTATTGATGTTATTTTTTATACTGATAACTGCTGTGGACAAAATAAAAACCAATTTATATTCGCATTGTATCGATACGCCGTCAGTCATTTCGAATTTATAAACAGTATAACGCATAAGTTTTTTGTCAAGGGTAATACTCAAAATGAAGGCGATTCTGTCCACTCCGTAATTGAAAGACACATCACTCGTTCACTTCAAGGAGGGCCAATTTACATACCAGATCACTACTATGCACTCATTCGAAGTGCAAAGAAATCTGGTCGGCCTTATAAAGTTACTGAAATAGATCTCAGCAGTTTTTTGAACATCAAAAACCTAGAGTCAGAAATAAATTTCGGCAAAAACACAGTTAAGGCCACCGACATACGCATTATTAAGTTCGATAACGCACACCCAAAAACTGTATACTTTAAAAAATCATTTGCTGAAGAATTTTTTCAAGAAATTGAAATAAGATCGGCCAGACAAGTTAAGAAAATCACACAAAATTTTTTTCCTCTGTATGAAAATAAATTACCTATTGAATTTTATGAATTTTAAATGTGTACAGCACCTTAGCCCCTAGAGTAAATATATTATAAGTCAATTAATCTTTAAGATATAACGAACTATAATCTGTGAATTACCTTTATTTTAACTACTAAATAATAAACATTATTACTATGAAAAGGCTGCAACAATGTAACAAAAAGGCTTAATGAATTTTAAATGTGCACCTTAGCCTTTGAAGAAAATAAATTCTAAGTCAATTTAACTGTAAGATCTTACGAACAATAATCTGTGAATTAATTTTACTTTTATTATTAAATAAATTAGGTATTACCTATATTTTTTGTATTCAAAATAACAATTTGAGGTTATGACTCAAAGATTTCTCAAAAAAAAGTTCTTAAAAAAAATATTATTTTCTAATTATTTTTATAAAAATGCATTAAAATGAAGTTCCTTCCATCAAATCGAGTTTTATTAACTTGAATTGGGTCCGATTTGTCAAATTGAAAATTTTAACATTTCTCGTGCGTGCGTGTGTACGTTCGTCCGTACGTCTGTAGGTCCGTACGTTCGCGACGTTTTTTTCGTCGTCTATAGCTCCAGAACCAGAAGAGATATCAACATCAAATAAATTTTGTTATACAGATAATAAGGCAGAAAGATGCAGAAAGGGCTCTTAAGAAAATTGCGTGGGTGGTATTTTTACCATAGCAGTTTAAAAAAAAGTTGAACATTTTAATTAACCCTAAATATCTTACGAACCAAAAACGCTAGAGACTTAAATTAAATTTTATATAATAAACTGTAACGTAATCTCAAAGAAGTATATTTTTTGAAAAAAATCTATCTAACGGTTTTTTTTCTAAATCAAAAAAACTGAAAAAAACATTTGTCACCTTAAAAATTTTACGACTAAAATATGATTTCATCTCCAAAAAAATTTTGTGCAACGAAGAATAATGTTTTTGACATCTGATAAAATTTTGAGAAAAATCGAATTGACAGTTTTTTTTTTTTAAATAAAAATCTAAAAAAAACATTACTCAAAGTTCGTAGAAATTAAATATCGATTCAAATATCTTTACAAAAACTTGAAATTTAGTCTTCAAGCTTATTTGATCTTATAAGAAATATTGTTTTCAACATTCAATAAAATTTTGAGAAAAATCGAATTCACAGTTTTTTTTACAAAAAATAAAAACCTAAAAAAAAATTAATAAAAGTTGGTAAAAATTGATTTTCGACTCAAATATCTTTTCAAAACTTTGAGATATTGGCTTTGCTTTAATTTACTTTTATCTTTAAAAAAATATTGTTGTCAACATTCAGTAAAAATTTTTAACAAAATCAAATTGACAGTTTTTTTATAAAAAATTGAAAACCGAACAAAAATTAACAAAAGTTAAATATGGATTTAAATATCTTTTCAAAAACATGAAAGTTAGACTTCAAAATTATTTTGTCTTATAAGAAATATGTTTTAAGCATTCTGAAAGATGTTGAGAAAAATCGAATGGACAGTTTTTTTACAAAAAATAAAAACCTTAAAAAAAAATTTATAAAAGTTTGTAAAAGTTGATTTTCGACTCAAATATCTTTTTAGCATTGGTAGATATTGGCTTTTACCTACTTTTATCTTTCAAAAAATATTGTTGTTAACATTTAGTAAAATTTTGAAAAAAATCGAATTGATAGTTTTTGTACAAAAAATTAAATACCTAAAAAAAATTTTAACAAAAGTAAGTAAAAATTGATTTTCGACTCAAATATCTTTTCAAAACTATAAAATATTGGCTTCAAACTAATTTTATCTTATAGAAAATATTGTTTTCAACATTCGATAGAATTTTGAAGAAAATCGAATTGACGTTTTTTTTTACAAAAAAATAAAACTCTAAAAAAAAACAATACTAAAACTTGGTAAAAATTTACTTTCGACTGAAATAGCTTTTCAAAAATTAAAAATATTGGCTTCAAACTTATTTTATTTTACAGAAAACATTGTTTTCGATATTCAATAATTTTTATATAAAAATCCAACAGTCTTTTTTTCATAAAAAATAAAATCTAAAAAAAATAGTACGCACATTTTGTAAAAATTGATACAAGTACAGATAGATAAACTTTTAAGGAAGATAAATCGACAGACGGGATGGGAAGTTATCAGTGTGGGTCGCTTCCCAGCCTCTTTTTTCTTAATTCTTATCTTAAGACACTATTTCTTCTGACCAATGAATTAACTCCAAAAGAAAAAAAAAAAGATAGAGTGAATATCATAATTTTTTTCTGGAAAAATGACCTAATTCAGAGAGGGTTTGGGAAATCTTTTAATTTGTATCCTAAGTCATAATTTTTTTGAGTTATTTTGTTGAATTACAATAGATAAAATATAGAAGTAGCTTATCCAATGTATTAAAAAAGAAAACAAAAAATTCTAGGTATAAACAAATTAGTGTTATGAAAAATTTTTTGACTCAAAAAATTTAAACTCATTTTCTGACGAATCAAGTTTTTTTGGTTATGCCGGTTTTCTTAAACAGCGACATTACGTATTTCTGTAAGCGATAGCTTCAGTAGAGAACCGGATAAGAACTTTCAAACCACACTCACCATTTAGAATTGAGTAACTCTCTTCTGTAAAAAGAAAGAATTTTCTAAAGTATAAACGTCGAATTTCTTGGATTATTGGACATCTTGCTAGGAATTGATTAACGTTTTCGATTTGATTAAGGTTGCAAATACTACAATTAAAATTTATATCAACCCTATACGGTCTGTAATTTAGATCTAGCATTTCAGTTCGGATCTTAAATATTAAAATCATCTCGTTAACTGTCTTTTCGAAAATAATTTGATTCAATTGCTGAGATGCAGTCATAGAATTCATCATCCTTCCATAAACCAAAATTATTTAAGGCTAAATTCAATGTCGTATTATATTTATAGCAGCCAATTCTTGACAATCTTTGAACGGCGTGTAAAAACGATGAAGTGCAATCATGACTACTTTTCTTTGAAGATTATTATCTCTTTAAAATTTTGACAATATAGTCTACATTTGCCTTAAGTTTTTTTTAAGAAAATTGGAGGTAGTCCAGATTCGACATATATTGCATAGTTAGGTGTGTTTAAAGGCATCTTAAATACATGTTTGAATAAATATCTCTTGATAACTTCACATACTTCGTAACCATGCACTTCATTAACATAACAGAGCGAACTTTTAATTGTTGCAACAAATACTTTGAATTTTACCATCGGTTCGATACAGTTGTTATTAAAAAAACTTGACCAAATGTAGTTATTATTATATGAGGTCCGATGTTTAAATTTTGCGTTATTCTAAAACCTAAGTATTTAAATTTTTTAACTACCTCTATTCTTTCACCATTAAGGTTCCAAAATTTTGTAACTACCTCTATTCTTCGACTTTGAAGTATTTATTTGAAGATCCCAAGAGTTACAAAACAATACTGGTTAAGTTTGTTAATTTTCAGCTGTAGAGTTACCGGATTATCAGTAAGAATGAAAAGGTCATCGACATATAAAAGCACCTTTACAAGCAAATCATCATACATTCCTGGAATATTGTCTCCAATGTCGTTAATAAAAAGTGAGAAGAGCAAAGGACTCAAAATGCAACCTTGCGGGACATTCTATCTTAAATTGCTGCAAAGAGGTTTTACCATTAGAAACTACCGCTGTTGTATTTGAAAGAAGTTTCTCATACATTTTTAAAAAATTTGTTGATAATCGAACACCTGCTAGTTTGAAACGTAATAGTTTTCTGTTTATAGTATCAAAGGCAGCTTTAAAATCTACGAAAACAACATAGAGTTTAGTTTTCTTATCCAAAAAACGTTTAGCGACATTAGTAAAAGTAAAAATTTAATCAACTTTAGAGAGGTTAACTCGAAACCCAGCCTGAAAACAACTTATTTTGTTGTTTGTTTCAACCATTCGAGTAAACAGTTTTCGTTATGAATTAAGAACAGAGATACCTCTGTAGTTTTTGGGGAGATTAGGATCTCCTTTTTTATAGATTGGTTAAATGGCTGCCTCTTTGAAAGGCTTTGGTATTTCTTTTTGGTTTTATTTCGGTTAATATAAAGATAAGCATATTAATGGAAGTACAAGTGTCTTTAACAGCTTCAATCTTGTGGAGTTAATACTGCTGAAAGCCATAGTTTCCAAAGTCCACCATATATTCGGCGAACAACATAGTTTACTTGGTAGTGACAGTGTATAAAATAATAGCCTATTGTCAGAAATCATTTTAGAAGGAATGGTTTCAAGACCCATTGACTCATTGGCTCTACAGACTAAATCTTCAATCAGTGTAGGTGGTCTACAGAAATAAAACTAAACTGATAAGTATCTGATTCTTCTCAAATCTAAATTTTTATCACTGAAGATGATTTCAATTTAGCTCTTAGATTGTTTGGATCTTATATAAAGCTCAGGTCTTAATGCTGGACCGATTTTTTACAGCTGATTTCGATTTTCCTATAAATACCTTCTGGGAAACCGTTAGAGTTACTTTAAAATCTTACGATAAGAATTTAAGATAAGAATTTTGTCCTGCTAATCAGTAGAGTGTTCCGTACTTTAAGTTTACATCTTCTCTTATTGTTTGATGTCGTCTACAAATTGTAGCTTTGCATCCATCAAAATCGTTCCAATGAATTTGGCAGTACTTCTGAATTTGATACTTCTGTTCTGTTTATAGAAATTGGAACATTATAATCGGTTTTTCAATAAGTGCGGGTAGATGTTGAAATGGAATAAAACAAGCTATGTGTGAGGTTTAAACAACATTATTTTTTTATTTGAAAGGCACATGTATCCCATTAACTCTGGAATATGACATCATTTAAATGCCCACCTCGGCTTCTTACGGTGGCACGGATCCGAATGGGGATATTTTCAATGACAATTTTATATAAATCCGGCTGAATTTGCGCGAGGGCCTGTGTTATGTTCACCTTAAGGGCATCGGTCGGTTATGGTTTTTTTGCATAGACCTGCAACTTCAAGAAATCCCACAGGAAAAGGTCTAGCGGGGTCAAATCGCATGACCTTAGTGGCGATTTTACATCAACCCTGCGAGAGGTGATAAGAACCATAAAATCGTTCATGCAAAACGTCAATCGTTAAGTTTGCTGTGTGGCACGTAGCACCGTCCTTCTGGAACCACTTGTCATCTAGGTCCATAAGCTTCAATTTGGCCTAAGAAATTAGTTATCATCGTTATGTAGCGCTCGCTATTTACGGTGATCACCTCATTAACATAGCTTTCAAAAAAGTAAGGACTAATTACCCAGCTAAAAAAAAAATTGCCAAGTTGAAGTCTGCAAAAGGCCGAGTTCTTATGCACGGCGAGGAATAGACTGTCTCAGGTTCAGCTGAATATTTTCACGGACCGCGGCGATGTTCTCTGCCGATCTTGCTTTCTTTTAACGGATTTTAGCTGGCTGATTGTTTACTGACCCGGTCGTCTCAAATGTGGCCACCAAACTTTAAAGAGTCGACTGTGAAGGGCAGTAAAATGGACGGAATGCACGCAACGTTTTCGTTAACTAACACTCATTCTGATAATAAAATTTTGTTTCAATGCCATGTAACATGCCATGATGATTTGGCAATAATAAAGAAAAGATTTGACAGATGTCACCAAAACAAAATACAAATACGGCTTTCGGGCAATAGGTCCACTGGTGATCTCATGGTTTATCTCACTGAACAGTGGAACAAATCTTTACATCGTTTTGGAGAAAGTAAGATTATTGCACTTGATATTTCAAAGGCATTTGATAGAGTTTGGCACGAAGCTCTCTTATCGAAAATGCGTGCATTTGGTATTGATGAATCCCTTTTTCGTTGGGTTAGAAATTACCTTACGGACTTAATTCAAGTAGTCTTGGACGGGTTCAAATCTGATATCCACAAAAATAAACGCTGGTGTGCCCCAGGGCTCCGTTTTGTCTCCGACCCTATTCCTCATTTTTATAAATGATCTCCTGTCTGCTACTTCTAATCCAATACATTGTTTCGTTGACGATAGCACTCTTAGCTTTTCGTATTCGTTTCACAACCCTCCTCTTCGGATGTGGAACTGCCATGGCAAAATATGATTAGGTCATTAAATTCCGACCTACACAGCATTGTACAATGGGGAATAAAAAATCGTGTGGAATTTAATGCTTCAAAAACGCACTGCTGTCTCGCATCGTTAAAGCGAAATAAACTCTCTTTGCCACTATCTATGAGTGGCACTTGCATCAACAAAACGGAAAAACATGACATTCTCGGAATGTGCATCAGCAACCACCTTTTGTGGAGTGATCACATACGCGAAGTTGCCAAAAATGCCGCAAGATGTCTAGGTTTTTTGAGACTATGCAATAAATTTGTCTCTCTACAATCTACAAAATCTATATACGTCCGTAACTTGAATATAACTCTCATCTCTGGGCTGGTGCTCCAGTAACTTATTTAAGCCTCTTGGACAGTATTTAAAAAAGAGCTTTTAAAATGATTGGTGACACTAACATCATCAATTCGTTTACATCACTCGAACATCGACGCAAGGTTTCTTGCCTCACCCTTTTTTACCGTTACTTTAACGGTATGCTCTAGTAAAATAGCTAATTGCATTTTTCCCCTTGAACAATTTAACCGTTACAGCCACGCTTCTAGGAATGCCCATCAGTTTACCCTTGAGCCCAACTTCGGCCGTACTATGAAGTACAGAGATTCTTTTTTTAGCCGTACTACGCGAATGTCGAACGCCTTGCCACGCTCTATCTTTCTCTGTCATTGCAATGTTCAGAAATTTAAAACCAATATACACCGACACCTCCTATCCAGTCGTTCCCTCTTTTCCTTATGCTCACACTGTGTCTTTGGTATTTTAAAGGTATATAAAACCCTTTTAGTGTTCGCTAATTATTAAAACAAAAAAATTACCGCCACGGGGCGAATAAAATCTACCCGCGCCAATTGAAAAACTCTTTATAAATATGTTCTCGTTTGTAAAATTAATAAACTTCGATTTTGTTTTATTTTGTTTGATGCTCAAATTTTGTGTTCAAACACTAATCTTATCGAGTTTGCAGCTTTTGCTACGGATCTAGCTTGCACGCATATTACAGTATCATCGAAAATGGTGGCCATGATAGAGTTGGAATCCATTAAAATATCTCTTGCGTCACATCGGCTTTTATTTTCTTTGGTTCCAAGTAATTTTCGTTGTTCAGCACTCTAAAGAGCCCGTTTTTTAGCATTGCCTGTGCAGGCTCCCATTGCAGTTTTTAGTCAAGTCCCAATCGCCAAACTTTGTCAAAAGTTTGAGAAACGTCTACAAATATGGTGGCTTTTACAATCACATCCGTAATTTGGGTAATCTTTATTTATAAATACAAACTGATGGTTCGAAGAAAGCCTTCTTTCTACTTTATTTTACGGAGCCTGGTAGTTTTTTCGAGAACAACTTGTTCTTGTTCAGCCTTTTTTTTGCGGGTTTCCGATTTTGCCACCTTGAGATCTGACGAGCTTAGTACTTGGAGTGTTTTAAGAAGCTTTAAACACAATTTTCATAATGTTTTTCAACATATTAGTTCGAGGCGTGAAAAGGTTATATTGTTTATCTGAAAAAGTGAACATACACTTTAATACGCAAATTGTTTAAAATTATTAAGAAATAAAATTAAAACTATTTTATTTTTACTTAAATATATTTGTATGTTTATTTGTAATTGGTTGAACGTTAAAAATAAACAACAATATCAAAAACAGTTCCAACCATTTACATATCATAAAACAGAATTGATTTTTTAATTACTATGGAACTATAGAAGTATTTTTGACATTTAGTAATTATAATGTAGTACATATATACAATCAAATTGGCTTCCCATAAAAATACGTATCATATCAATAACTTCCAATATTTATTTTTAATCAATTAGTTTATTGTTTATATTGCTTTAATTTTTAACCAATTATTGGTATCAACAAAAATTTAATTTATTGGATATTAATAGATGAAACAAAAATAAATCAATTTATCAACCTATGTTATGTGCACAATGAAGTGAAATCATAAAATGGATTAATTAATAGGCAAATATATCATTACAAAAAAAAAACTGTCAATAATTCATTTCGAGGAAATGACTTTGATTCGCCATTATGTATATTTATTTGCTAATTGACTTCAATATGCCAATCTATAAAATTTAAATGAACAAAAATAGTAACTTATTTCTCTTATGCTACCATACCACCAACATGCTATTGAAAACTGTAAATTAAATTTTAACCTAAGGCCTATACCTATTTTAAGTCTTTGATGTTGTTGCCCGAGTTACGTCCTAACATAATTATGTTCATACTTCACTGCATATCTTATTTTTGTACCAACTCATCAGCTCATCAAAGTACAATCCAACAAGTGGAAATGTTTGCACTAACCGCTAATTCAATCAAAAACCTAAGATCAGCTTAACGAAGATGATGGCAAATTGGGAGTGGTTACTGGAATAAGAGTTTTTCCGTATTATTTTAAGTTAGTGAAGTACAGTCTAAGTTGGAAGTTCATAAAATAAAGATCTTTGTTATGTATAGTAAACAAAACTTGGTTTTCTTTAAACTCGATGGCTTAAGATCCTAACTGGAGCAGTCGGTGTAAAAACTTAAGTTGTAATTTTTTTACAAAGTGAAAATTAAGTAGTTTTTTAAATAAATATAGACGCAACGAAATTTTTTTAAGTGAATTGATAGTAGCTTTAAAATCATCAAAGTTCCCAAGTGTTAATCTCATTTAACGAGTTAAAAGAAATACACAAATAAATTAATAAGACTGGAAGTTGAAATTCAATTGCATATATTTATCTGTATCAAATTATGACACCAAACAGCATTAAATAAATAAAAAAAAAAATAGAAATAAATCATAAAATAAAACAATATATGTATATGTAATAATAACAAAATATTAAAGCTTATAAAAGCAACAAATACAAAAAAAGTAAAACAAACAACATTAATAAAAGAAAAAGAGCAGTGCAAAGAAAAGAAGTGGGAGAACGCAAAAACAAAATAACTTTTAGTGATTAAGTGCTGGTAACGCAAGTTAATGTAATATGCAGATTATTTATTAACAACGTTTTGAGTAGTATAGGGTATGTTTATGATTGTTACTTAAAATCTCTTTAGATTTAAATTACTTAGAATATTTAAAAATTAAAATTAGAATTAGATGTAAGATATAATAAATTAAAATTAATAAATTGCGAAACTTAAAATATACTTAAAAATTAAATTAAATAATTTTGTTTGTACAGAAAGTTCGTTTTTCATAAAACAATAATAAGTTTATTTATTCTTTATGCCTCCATATGTTAAAAAATTGAAAGCGCTACATCGTAAATCAAGTTCGCTCTGTACTACCAGTTTCAGTAAAACAAAGCTATATAAAATAAATTTGGAAGCTTTAGAAAAGGAGAGATTACCTCTCGATAAAATTATTAGTTCTTCAGTTCTATCCGTGGTAGAATTAAGTTCGAATTTATGCACTATGAACACTAACGTTTCTCTTAATATATTCAATTCGCTTCGTATCCCCGATGCGGTTAAAGACATGCCGAGTTTTGATGGTAACCCTCACTTACTTTTTGATTTTTTGAATAATGTAGAAGAAATCCTTTCACATATACAGTCAATAGCAGGAACAGGTTATAGTCAAATCATTTTAAGAGCTATTCGGAACAAAATAACCGGGCCAGCAAATGAGGTTTTGAACATGTATGGTACTTCCACTAATTGGGTAGAAATAAAAAGTAACCTTATAACTCACCCTAAGGCAAGACTAAGATTCTGTTGAGACTTTTTATGCGAAAATAATTCATATAATTTCAACTATAATGAATCACGTTAGGGTGCACGAAAAAAATCAAACTGTGATTGAAGCAAAAAAACGTTGTACGAAGAAATGTGCTTAAATGCACTCCTATCTGGTTTGAGGGAACCACTTGGTTCAACAATTAGAGCAATGCGGCCATCAAAATTAACAGAAGCTTTAAACTTCT
This sequence comes from Eupeodes corollae, assembly GCF_945859685.1. Classification (NCBI taxonomy): domain Eukaryota; kingdom Metazoa; phylum Arthropoda; class Insecta; order Diptera; family Syrphidae; genus Eupeodes; species Eupeodes corollae. The sequence goes on from NW_026605464.1 coordinate 37,565, forward strand.
GTTTGGAAGAACAAAACCGATTTTATTTCAGAAACTCGTATTATGCTCAAAAACCATCTCAAATAAGACCTCTAACTTTACGACCTCAAGCAAATCATTATACACAGTACTCCAATCAAAATTTTCCAACTAATCCTTATTCAGCTCATAGCCAAAGTTTTTCTCAAAATCTTTATTTGCCTCCTAAAATACAACCGCCTTCAAGTTCAAATTATATAGCACCTACACAACATTTTTTTCCGAATTTAAATAATATAGTTCCCAGACAACATCTTCCTACAAATTCAAATCATATATCACCTAAACAACATCTTGCTACAAACTCCAATTATATAGCATCTACACAACAGCTTTCTCAAAATTCAAACTATATACCACCTAGACAATCTGTTCCTCAAAATTCAAATAACACTCGCATTTCAAATAGACCAAATTACAACAACTCTACAAGTAATAGTAAATTCAACTTTAATTCCGGAGATATTTACCACCAGCAGAACCGATGGATGCCAGGAATATAAGTACTAACGCGAACTCAAAACAAAACTCTTCTGTTAACAGGCAACCTCAATCCTTTAATATAGAATCTGGAATTTATGACAATTCTTACAATAAAGAAGAACAAAACTCAACCGAGTACAATCAAATGTTGCCTTCTCAAGAGTATTATCAAAATTTAGATAGTGCCATAAATAATGACCAACCAGAAGTAGATGATATGGAGTTTCGTTTGCAAGCCTCGGAAGACATATAGGATATTTAGATATAAATAATTACAATTCCACTCTTTTACCTTATATAAATATTTACAGCCTAGGAAATACAAAATTAAAATTCTTGATTGACATTGGAAGCAATTGTTCATTCATAAATCCAAATAGTTTAAAATATTTAAAGCCAATTAAAATACAGCCAATTGAAATAAAAACTCTTTTTACTACCCAAACCATAGATCAAAAAAACATTTTGCTAGGCCTGCCAGAGCTACAATCGAAACAAGATTTACCTTTTTTAATTTTCCGATTTCAAAACTATTTTGATGGTCTCATAGCAACCGATATTATTAAACAACTTGGAATTGTAATTGACATCAAAAACTCTAAACTAAAATGCGATAACTTTTATATTCCCATACATTTTAAACCAAATCTCATGTCTAGATTCTATGAGGTACTAAGTTTGAGCAAACAAATATGCTATTTACCGGTTGATGTTGAAAATGGTAGCATTCACATTAAACCAACATGCTTAACTTCAGATTTGTTTGTACCTGAAGGACTTTATTATGCTCAAAACTGGTATTCATTATTTGAAGTTATAAACAAGTCAAGTATCCCACAGACTTTTGTTATTGAGCAGCCAATTAAAGCTGATTCTACTGAAAACTATAGAGAACTTCATAGTTTTTCAATAACAAGCGTTAACTCATCAGAAGTTAACTTTAAAGATCTCTTAAGAACGGAATATCTCAATAAAGAAGAAAAATCTTTACTATTCAATATATGCCATGAATATCGCGATGTTTTTTTCCAAGAAGGAGAAAAGTTAACTTTTTCTAATACCATTAAACACGAGATTACTAATAAAGATGACGTTCCAATATACTGCAAGTCCTATCGATATCCTTATGTACATAAGGAAGAGGTTAACAGGCAAATAAACGAGCTTCTTAATCAAGGTATCATTCGCATCAGCTATTCCCCTTGGTCGGCTCCAATTTGGATTGTTCCAAAAAAAAGACTCAACCGGGAAAGAAAAGTGGCGATTGATAATTGATTACAGAAAGCTAAATGAAAAAACAATAGACGATCGATATCCCATACCCAACATCACAGACATCCTGGACAAGTTAGGAAGGTCCATATACTTCAGCACAATTGACTTAGCATCTGGTTTTCACCAGGTTGAAATTAATTCCAAGGATATCCCTAAAACGGCATTTTCCGTAGAAAATGGACACTACGAGTTTGTCCGAATGCCTTTCGGCTTAAAAAACGCTCCATCCACATTCCAACGGGTAATGGATAATGTCTTACGTGACCTTCAGGGAAAAGTTTGTCTGGTATATATGGATGACATCATTGTGTTTTCAACCTCTTTGCAAGAGCACCTAGAAAACTTAAAATCTGTTTTTAAAAAATTACGTGAGTCCAATTTGAAAATACAAATTAATAAATCCGAGTTTTTGCGTAAAGAAGTTTCATTTTTAGGCCATATTGTAACTTCTGATGGTATCAAGCCAAACCCTGATAAAACCAGTGCAGTCAAAGATTTTCCTATTCCGAGAACACCAAAGCAGATAAAATCTTTTCTTGGTCTTCTCGGATACTATAGAAAGTTTATTAAAGATTTCTCAAACTTGACACAACCTTTGACTGAGTGTTTAAGAAAAGGTAAAAGTATTAAATTAACCCCATCTTTTATAAACTGCTTTGATCATTGCAAGAATATATTATGTAACGACCCCATCCTAAAGTTCCCAGATTTTAGCAAGCCTTTCAACGTTACTTCCGATGCAAGTAACGTTGCTTTAGGTGCAGTACTCTCCCAAGGTCCTGTGGGCTCTGATAAACCGATTTGCTATGCAAGTCGGACTTTATCAAAATCGGAACAGAATTACAGTACCATCGAAAAGGAGCTGTTAGGAATCGTTTGGGCAACAAAATATTTTCGCCCTTATATTTACGGTAGGAAATTTAAAATAATCACCGATCACAAGCCCCTAACTTGGCTCTTTTCCTTAAAAGAACCCAATTCCAAACTCGTTCGTTGGAGACTTAAGTTGGAGGAGTTTGATTATGAAATTATTCATAAAAACGGAAGATTAAATACTAATGCGGATGCACTTTCTCGAAACGAGATAAACACAAATGAAATAAATTTAGACGTTTTAGAAACTGAAAGTTTAAAAAGTATATCGATGCAAAACAATATTGACATATCCGAATATGAATGATCACATTTCTATATCAGAGCGACCAATTAATGAATTTTCTAGTCAAATTATTATTACGCAAAATACTAAAAAAAATGAAATTTCAACAAAACTTAAAATACTTTTTAAAAGAAAGAAAAGATATATTATCAAACTTAAAAATACCTGCAATGAAGCAGATATAATATCAATTTTTAAAAACTACCTTAATTCTAAAAGACTAACTGCTGTTTTGACTTCAATTACTTCAACCATTCAAAAATAAAATTAGTAAGATCCACTGTTCTCTTAAAAGATGTAATTGAGCGAGATGACCAAGCAAAAAATTAGTAAGAGAATATCATGAAAACTGGCATCACAGAGGTATAACAGAATCATTAGATCATCTTAAAAGAAATTTTTATTTCCCAAATATGAAACATATCATATCAACGGTTATAAACAATTGCGATACATGCCAAAGACTTAAATACGATCGTAATAAAGAACAAATAAAACTTGAATTGACCGAGACCCCATCAAAACCCCTTGAAATTATACACATAGATGTCTATTCTATACATAAAGAACATTTTTTAACTGTTTTAGATAAATTTAGCAAATTTGCGGCTGTCTATATGTTGACTGCCAGAACAAATATTAATTTAATAAAATATCTGCGACACTATTTTTCCCATCACGGACTACCAAAAAAGATCGTATGTGACAATGGTAGCGAATTTGTTTCAACACTTTTTAAAGAATTTTTAGAGCTTAACAACATAGTCCAACACACAATTTGTGCAAAAACTTCAAATGGAAACTCGCCTGTGGAACGATTCCACTCAACACTAACTGAACTTATTCGTATTATAAGATCACAGAAAAAAGATATGCACATTGGAGAAATCGTAGACGAGGCAGTACTCACATATAATAATTCCATACACTCTACTACGAAACCATTTCCTAGTAATCCAGAACATATAACCAAACAGGACTACCTTAAAACACATAAAGAGAACTACGAAAAATTAGCAGAAATTATTCATGATCGATCACTAGGAAAAAAACAAAATTACATCAACAAATTAAATACTAGACGTAAGGATCCACCTAATTATACACAGGGAGAAATAATTTATGAATTAGATGATGGAAGAGATAAATTAGCCGCTAGATTTAATAAACACATAGTTCAAAAAAATAATGGGGTTACAGTAGAAACACCAAGAAGAAAAGTACATAAACAAAAAATTAAAAAAAAAATATAATTAATAAATAATATTAAAATCAAAAAATACGTAAGAAAAAATTAGAATACAATTTACTATATCTGTATAAAATAGAGGAAATAATTTTTTTTATAATTTACGTAATATACGCATACTTCGATTGTATGTATATTTAAATAAATTACACATATATGTATCTACCAACATACTTACATTTTTTGAAAAACGAACGCCCTCAAAGATTCAATTCCGATTTAATATCAACTATTTGTTAATAATTATATAATTACTTGAATCATCTTAATCTATTGTTCTATTATCTACCTATGTAAACTAAACAAAAAAAAAACATGAAAATATTATAAATTATTCATAAGAAATTAAAAAAAAAATATCCTAAACATAATGTATATATAAAAAAAAATGTATATTATACACATATATTCATATACGAATATCATGTATATTTATATAATGTAGCTAAATGCTTATGAACTTCATTTTTAAGTTCATTCTATTTCGGGGGGACGAGTTACGTCCTAACATAATTATGTTCGTACTTCACTGCATATCTTATTTTTGTACCAACTCATCAGCTCATCAAAGTACAATCCAACAAGTGGAAATGTTTGCACTAACCGCTAATTCAATCAAAAACCTAAGATCAGCTTAACGAAGATGATGGCAAATTGGGAGTGGCTTACTGGAATAAGAGTTTTTCCGTATTATTTTAAGTTAGTGAAGTACAGTCTAAGTTGGAAGTTCATAAAATAAAGATCTTTGTTATGTATAGTAAACAAAACTTGGTTTTCTTTAAACTCGATGGCTTAAGATCCTAACTCCCGCAAGCATCTTTTCCACATTAATTTTGTTCGGTATATAGTTACTTACTTGTAGAGTTGTAAGAGTTGACTTATTTTGTGGTTTTTGACATCTGTCAAATTTAGATGTCATTTAAATGACATACTATTACATCATCATTTAACAATTCTACAACTCTCTAAAACTATTACAACTTACTAAAAAAGTCTTGATTTAAACGCAAACACTTTTTGACATTACGCAATGGTTAAAGTTGCAAATATCAATCGACTACGCAAGAAATCGGTTGAAGACGGTATTAGCGTTATTGATGTTGTATGGCATAGGCAGGGTGCATCTGAAATTTTTGAACACCAGAAAGCAGTGGAGGAATTCCCAAGATGGAAACGAGGGTGGAGTGTACAGTTCCAGTTAGGTTGAACTACTAAGTAAACACCTTATAGGGCTACTACGACTTATTCGTAGACCAGGCCTGTAAGGAGCGGTTATACCGGCTCTCGCCCTTGCAGTTAAATCAAGGACCTTGTGCGTCAAGGTGACTTCCTGACCACCAATTAGGAAATACGATGGGATGGGCCGGGCAAAAAGAGGAGGAAAAACTGCGATATTTACTATGGTGGCTGCTACTGAGAAAACCAAAAACGATTATTTGAACGCGGCTTTGTTATTGGAGCCAAACTTAGTCTTGAGCTATAGGTGCATCAATGAGCACCTCATGACTTGGCAACGTTAGCCTAAAATGTGCACTCGTCCCCACAGCAGAGAAGAATGACAACACCAATAATATGTTTTTCGAGCTCTTAAACCAAACATATGAACACTAGCTACGATATTAAAATTGTCCTGGGCGATTTCAATGCCTAGCTAGGTAGGGAAGACATCTTTAGTGGAATAATTTGGAAAAACAGCCTGCACGACAACACTTATGACAACGGATTCAAGCTCATCGATTTTGATGCGGGTGAAACTTCATGGTAGACAGTACGAGTTTTCCACACCTCAACATCAACAAAGGAACTTGGAGTTCGCCAGATCAATCTACCATCAATAAGATTGACCATATTGCGATCGACACTAGACGAGCTTTCAGCATCATAAATGTCCGAACTTTCGAAGGAGCTAACATCGACTTCGACCACAACCTCATTGTAGCCAAGGTAGGCAAAACAGGAATATGCTGTTAGAAAATACAACGTTGAACTACTACAATCGCAAGAAATCGTAAGTAACCTCACTCGTCATTCTCTGCCACCAACACAAAGTATCGGGAACCAAGACAATATAACATTGCCTCAGACGTGCTGGGTTTCAATCAACCACCTACAAGAAACCCCTTGTTTGATAAGGAAATGCAGCTGAATAACAGGCACGCAAAGCGGCGCTGCATAGAAGGACAAGATCTGCTCACGAGCTCTATGAGCAGAAGATGCGAAAGGAACACCGACTTCTCAGAAGGAAAAAGAGGTAGATTGAGAACGTGCGACCGTAGATGATGAGAGGTTCAAAAGCAGGAATGAAGTTCGAAATTTCTATGCACAGCTGAAACGAAATTCACATGTATAAAAACCTAGAATACTGCAAAGACGAAAATGGAAACATAACAGTATAACCGCAGTCAATGCTGAGGACATGGAAGGACTTCTAGAGACGGTATAGCTGCAACGAGCCGAATACCGCTGTCAGGCCGGATAATCCATTTACCAAAGACGACGAATGCCAAAAATCCCGTTCTCCAAACTTGATGTAGTAAACATTGCCATTTCAAGCTGAGTCTAACAAAGCCACTTTAGCAGGTGGCTTGAATGCCGAGCTCTTAAAAGCAGCTGGCGAAAATTTGGTTGGGAGCATTCTCCAACTTATTTTTAAGATATGGTCGGAAGAAAGCATGCCGATGATGAATGGAACTTCAGTATTGTTTGCCCGATTCTAAGCTGCACCAACTATAGAGGAATCAGTCTACTTAACATCGCTTACAAGATATTTTCTGCCGTAATATGTGAACGTCTAAATTCCATCGTCAACAACATGAAAGGTCCTTATCTGCCATTATGGCAGAACCTGGAAAAACCCAATAACGATAAATAGACAAAAACCCTTCTCCTCATCGATTTCGAGGCATCATATGACATAATCTACAGGAACGAATTGTAAGAGCCATGTCCAGTTTTGGCATCCCCGCCAAACTCGTCTGTTTGTGCAGAATGAATACGCGCTGCTCCATAAAGGCTGGAAACAATGTAACAGAACCATCCGATGTCAAAAAAGGCTTAAAACAACGTGACGCGCTGTCATGCGATTTCTTTAACATCGTCTTTGAAAGAATGGGCAGAGCTCCCACGTCAACACTAGAGGAACTATCTCTCTAAAGTCTGGACAATTACTTACAAATACTGATGACATTGACATAATCGAACGAACTCATTGTGATTTCAATGGGGCTTTTGTGAATATTGAGGCTGAAGCGGCAAAAATGGGTGTATAGGTTAATTGGGGCAAAACAAAGTACATAAAATAAGGACTTAAAACACCGAAGTCTTAGTCGAAAAGTCACCTTCAAAAGACGTTACTTTGGGTTGTCTAAGGACCTTGTCTTTCTAGGCTCCACTATGAGCAAAGAAAATAGCATCAGCGCTGAGATCAAACGAAGAATTACTCTTGCTAACCGCTGTTTCTTTGGGCTAAGAAAGCAATTGAGTAGTATAGCCTTCTCTCGACCGACCAAAGCGTTGGTATATAAGAACCTCATCAACCCCGTCCTGGCGGAAGCATGGACTATGAAAAAATCGGACATGCTTTCTTCCGAACATATTTTGCAGATGAGTTGGTGCTTGCTCCTTACCAAGTCATCGCCTGCTGCTTTGAATAGTTCGACAGCGATGCCGTCAGTTCGTTTGGCTTCAGTTTAGATATAGCTATCTTCACTTCGTCTAGGTCGGGTAGGCGGAATTGTTGATCTACAGCGGAATTTGGTTCGTCATCGCCATTATATAATTTGGAGAAGTTGTTTTTCCATATTTTCAACATTGACTACGGTTCAACTACGATGTTCCCCTGATCGTCTTCGATTCGTGGCTGGTACCCTTGGGAGGTTTTTTTACCTTTTAGTAAAATTTACGAACCTCATTCCTGTTGTGATATCCCTGTATATCCTCTATCGCGCACTCCTCGTGCTCTCTTTTTTTCCATCTGAGAAGCCGGTGTTCCTTTCTCCTCTTTTGCTCGTAGAGCTCGCGAGCAGCTCTGGGCTTGCTGTCATTCGTCGTCAAACCAGTGGTTTCGCTGTTGTAGCCGTGTGAAACCTAGCAATTCAGAGGCCTTAAGGCAATGTTGCCACTGGTTCCAGATTTGCTCTACTGTTGGGTTAAAGAGTCAACGCTGGATCTATTGCTACGAAAGCCATACTGCCGGTCACTAAATTACTTTCCTTTTTATTCTGAAGCTGTTGATTTTTCAACTATCAGCAAATCAATAACCTTTGAAAGAAGGGGCGTAAGTGGTTTGATGATAGTAAGAGGGTGAGAATGAACGATTTTTTTAGAAATGAGTAGGAGAAATGCTGTTTTCTATCAGCTTATAATGAGACTTGTAGAATAGTAATGACGAAAAATCTAACGTTGTAGTTTTGGCAGCGATAAAGAACACGTCTCCAGATAAATTGGAACGATACTATTTTTGCCACCAGATTTGTGTATGCCAAGGTCGTTCAGTACTCTTGCTCTCAAGTATAGGAGGACTCATAACACACGCTAGTAGAGTCGAATTACCATCAAACTGTGGTGATGCTAGTAAATTGGCCTTAACTACCGAACTTACAAAAAGAATTGTAAACTAGAGTTGGAATCGAGGATGATGTGTTATTACCTTCGTTCGTAACTGTCGACGTTGTTGTATTTTTGTCATAATTTTTGATGATGAAAAAAATTTGGCTCGACTGATGAATGGTATTCTTTTTCAGTCCTTATAACGAAATTTGTTTTATGTACTTCATTAGCTTCTCTTTCGAATTGGATGAATGACCCTGTAGAAGTTACTGAATTATAAGAGTACGAGTGAATGGAAAATTCTGACACCATAATGTCCAGGACCGATTCCAAAAATATCAAATCACGAATTATGAAGAAAAACGAAAACATATCCGTCTTCATTGGTAATGTCAGGTCTCAGGTCCTTATGGACTTATTTTTACATTCTATACCAGTTACCTATACCATTTCATCTCATCAAAAAAAAAGAAGGACGAGCACAAAATATAATGAAGGATTTCCCTTCCAAGGTGTCATGTCAAAAATGTCATTACAATGATTGGTGTTCAATACTTGCGTTGACATGGCATTCTCTTCACATCCTTTTTTATATATAAAAGAGAAAGAAGAATCAAAGCAAAGGACCAAAGAAAAAAAATAATGTCAGGCCGTACTATGTGTCATAATGTGGCTAAGAACTCTCATGTCTTCGAGGTGGATATATATGGAGGAGTATGGTATCTATGTTATTTTGTGAAGCTATATATACCATTTGATTTGATGGCTTTCATCCATTATTCGAATATTTTGATTTGACAGGTCCTTTAAGCCACACGATGACAAGGATGTCGTCGTCGTTGTCGTTTTCGTTTTCGTTGTCGAAGGATACGAAGACGAGGAAGATGCTGACTCTGAAGCTAAAGCTGACGACAGCGACGAACAACACTGGCTGGATATAAAATGAGAAATTTCCGGATGTCAACGGCTGCTGCTGCTGTCTGGATTGCATATAATAATAATTGGGTAAGAAATTTTTCGTTCGGCTCTCGTCCTCTCTGCCCTTCGCACCACCCGCGCCACCGTTACAAATAAGGCTTTTGTAACCTCAATGGATATGTCCATTATAAAGTCAGAAGTATATTGATGTGATAATCTTGTGTGAAGAATGGAGCGATCAATAGTAGGTATAGTTGCTGAAGCTCCTTCTATAGTTCGTCGTCTTTGGCGTCACGTCGTCGTTGTCGTCTTCACATCGCATCGTAAGGATTTCTCTTCAACACAGCCAAACATTATAGATAAAAGATTCCTGGCAATTATTGTCTCAGTTTGACTTTAATGAGCTCTTAAAAATATAAAAAGAGGACAAAAACAGTGATGTTGGAGTTGGTGGTTTCAACTCAAACTCAGGATGGTAATTCGGTGGTTAGCTAAGCCATTATAATACAAAGTCCAAGAGAGCTGCAATATACCGCACGATGTTATCCCTTTAATTACCTCCACAAAAGGTCCATTAAGAGTTCCTCGAGCTTGTATACCATATACTCGTACTCGTTCTCATAATAATGTATAGAACATGGACTCTCTATGGTCATTTGGGATCACTGACCATTTCCGACAGCATATTTTCAGTTAGTTTTTGGTTTCATTTTAATGAACTAAATACAGATAAAAGCATTTGCGATTGCAAGCTACCACAAAGTTTCACAACTCTTTGTAATTAAAAGGATTACATGAGTCCAGTTCAGAATTCAGTTGATGAACTTTAGTGTTCTTTTATTTTTGGTGTTGTGTTCTTTTTGTTCCTGCAACAAGGAAGGGAAAGTGGGTTGTTGTGGTGATGGTTGATGGTGGTTCCGGGGGAGGAGAAGGAGGAGGAAGGGTTTGAGGAAGCAGAAGCGGAAGCAATTGCAATACTGCGGTATTATTAAGCACATATTTGATATAGTTTCAAGAGTTTATCCGCATGTACATATTAATAGATACTGTAGACTGTTGGTGGTGGACCGGACCTCGAGTAGAGCTACTTGTGAATAAATTTGAAATTGCGTTTATTGAGAGTTGTGTTCATGTACTACAATCAAGCTCTGAAATTTGCCATACAACAAATCATAGGATGTCAAGTGGATACAAAAAAACATACCTACTCCAAAACCCACGAGATTGAAATGTACTATGTTAACACATTTTGTTGTATTTTTGCAGGACTTTTTTTTAAGTTTAAATAAAGGGGGCTTTGTTAGAAGAAATTTTATGTTATCACCAAACGAATTTAGCTTTATATATATCAAAAATGATTTTGGCACTGTCGTAGAAATTTTAGCCCAATTTAAGACCTCTTTTTGCTTTATGGGGCTACTTTGGGGCCGTAAGTCAGCAACAACTTCCCAAATACACTCTTCAAAGGCATCAGTCATCTTGAATTTACCTGCATGTAGATAAGTGACTTACCCTTACCTGAAACACAAATTTCCAGAAGTGTTTAATAGCATGATATTGGAGGTTACGCCACTGACCTACGCTCACAAAAGTTTCTTTCAATAAATTGATGCGACAACGGAACCCAAACGTTATTTTTCTATTCTATTCTCTGTCAGATGTAGAAACCAAACGGAACATTTATCAATTCAAAGTTGTCAAAATGACCAAATCCGAAAAAAGTATGTGTTGCCAGATTGAAAACCCCACGTCTAAAAGAACACCCGTTATACAAGAACGAAAATGTTTTACAAACTCTAAAAGATTTAATACAAACTCAATTTCCACATTAATAAATACTATTTAAAAAATAATACAAATCACTGGTAAGGTTAATCAGTCTCTAGTTAGTTGACAATACCCGTGGCGTGATGTTTAATGCGTAGGACTGTCATGTTTGAGGTCTTGAATTAAATCCCTGCCTGTGAAACCTAAAGTATGAGGACAACAATTGTCGTCCTGAACAGTGCTTCCTCAGATTATCCGTTATGATTCAGTATAATCTGTTGGTCCCATCCACCCCTGATGTTGCTAGCGCACAGGAATGATTGAGATTTGTAAGTCACAAGGCCCTGGTGCTCTACGAGCTGTTGCGCCACCTAATTTATTATTAAGTTATATATCGTCATATTATTTTATAAAAAGAATATCAATGAAGCCATAAATTGTTAACATTTTTACCACAATTGCTAGTTTTTTGGGGTTTTAAAAATTGTCTGGCTGAGATCGGTTAATGCCATTTTCCCCAAACTTGAGGGTTTGGGTA
>NW_026605465.1:0-16883 GCF_945859685.1 Eupeodes corollae
TTTAGCCTGTCTGGTAAATAAATTATAAATTATTATCCTTGTACTGCTTCGAGTTGCAGGGGGTGGGGTTGAAAATGGGGATGGGATATCCGTTTGGAGGTTTTATACGACGAGCGCACCCTTCCAAAAACAGCAGGATTCTTTCGGAAGTATGTGGCGTAGGTATTCTACTTATATGTGGGTGGTAACTGTGTTGCTGAGGGATGGGCAGGAAGATCTATGCTCGAGGAGAGTGAAAACAAGAGTATCCATCATTCTTTTTCTAGTCATCCGTTTCCTCTTTCGAACTCCTCCACACTGTCGCACCGTGCCGCGCCGCCGTTCCACTTTTCCCATCACACACTAACTCGAATTCTATCACCGACCTTTAAATTGTGGCCGCATCATGTACCATCATTTCGGGTAGGTCCGTCTGAAGTGTTATTATTCATTATTCCCATAACCACACTGTGAGCGACAGGAACGACGACGACGCCAACGACTACGACGCAGGAAGAACGCGTCCATAAATCAATGACATCATCCATATGGATGTGTTACATTTTGTTGGCGTATACAATGAGGGTGGTTGGTTTGGTATAATTAATTACCTCTGCTATTGGAAGATTGATTCACACTTAAGGTGATAAGATTTGTACTAAAACATGCCACTCTCACCATATCTACCACCCGCCAATGCCAACACCAACACAAACGCCAATACCACTGCCGTTCGCTTTCGCATAACCACACACTGATTCATGCACATTGATTACGCTAAACGAATCAGGCGTGCGATCCTTGATATATCATATATTAAAGCTTTTATAGAGGTATACAAGAAAAACTAATGAAATTAAATGTTGAATAATGTCCTAAATTTATTTTAATTCTTCTACAAGATTGAGTTTTATTTCTATGTTCTATACGATATTTGAATTGATTGCTATTTATTAAACAAAAAAAAGGTGCTCCACGCAACTTATAATTCGAATGGTGGGAGGTTTTTCAATCATCACCATTTTTAATATTTGGCTATACTAACAAATATACCTACACTGTTTTTTAGTCTAGGGGAATATGAAGTAATTAATAGGGTTGCCAGTCTTTACATTGATTGTGTAAGATTTCTACTCAATAAAACCACTTCCTTCTCACACGTCAACACTGAAGGCACTATCTTTCAAAAGTCTGTCCAATTACTAGTATATTCTGATGACATTGACATAATTGGAAGAATTTAGCGTGATGTCAATTGATAGCAAAGCCCTCTCTCGAGGGACAAAAGTGTCACTATAGATGCGGCTTCGTCATTGGAGCCAGACTTAGGCAAGAAGTCTTGAGCTATAGGTGCATCAATGAGCCATGACCATCCGCATCAAGGCTAAATTCCGGCAACATTAGACTGATATGCGCGCACGCCCCCACAGAAGAGAAAGACGACAACACCAAAGATATGATCTTCGTGTCCTAGCTACGATATTAAAATAGTCCTGGGTGATTTTAATGCCAAGCTAGGAAGGGAAGACATCTTTTGTGGAATAATCGGGAAGAACAGCCTGCACGACAACACTTCCGACAACGGATTCAGGCTCATAGATTTTTCTGCGGGGCGAAACATCATGGTAGCCAGCACGCGTTCTCTACACTTCAACGTCCACAAAGGAACTTGGACTTTTCCAGATCAATCTACCGTCAACCAGATTGACCATATTGCGATCGACGCCGGACACGCTTTCAGCATCATGGATGTTCGAACTTTCCGAGGAGCTAACATCGACTCGGACCACTACCTCGTTGTAGCCAAGGTAGCACTTCGGATTTCCATACCCAATGTAAAACAGGGAGGTGCTGGGAGAAGGTACAACGTCGAACGGCTACAATGGCCAGATATCGCCAAATACTTTTCCGACCGAGTTACAAGTAACCTCTCTCGAAGTGCTCTGTCGCCAACACAATGTATCGAAAACCAGTATCAACATTGCCAAGATGAAATCAGATAAGCCGCCTCTGATGTGCTGGGTTTCAAACAGCCACCAACAATGAACCCCTGGTTTGATGAGGAATTTCGGCAAATGCAGCCAAACAACAGGCGCGCAAAGCGGCGCTGCATAAAAGGACTAGAGATGCTCGTTAGCTCTATAAGCATGAAGTTCGAAAGATTTATGAACAGGTGAAACGAAATTCACAAGTACATAAACCTAGAACCCATGGCTGCAAAGACGAAAGTATAAACATCATAGTGGAACAGCAGTCAATGCTTAGGATATGGAAGGACCACTTCTGCAGACTGTAGAACAGCGACGAAGAACTGAATTCCGCCGTCGTCGGGCAGGATGAACCGTTCAACATAGACGACGAAAGCCAACAATCCCGTTGGCAATTTGCTTGCAGAAAAGTTTAATGTTCATTGGACGGTACCAGAGAGTTTCATGAGTTCTTTCCCTGTCCTTGAGGGCGTGTACGATTTTCTGGGGCAATTCTTACACACCCGTTTAGTACTTAGCAAACCATTGTGTAAGCCTTTTCACCTTTCACATATTCCAGATCTTTTTTGGAGCAGATAGAATAACAGCTCTAGTCCAGCCTATCCATTAAAAAACCGAATCCCCCTCTAACTATCGTCCGAAACACAACTTAAGAAACATCTCAAATAACGAAAGCTTCTTAATGACAACCAGTGTAGCTTTTGTAGCATAGGTAAGTTTTGATGGTTTATCTAGCCAAGCATTGGAATATATCTTTTCATAGTTTTGGAGAAAGTAAGATTATTCCATTTGATATTTCAGAAACATTGGAAAGATTTTGGTTAAGACCAAGCTCTTTCTTGGAAAACGAGTGCTCTTGGTATTGACGAAACTTTTCTTCGTTGGATTATAAACTAGATTTTAACCGTTCAAGCACAAGTTTTACTGGAACTTTCAGGTTCTGATGTGCGGGCGGCTCCGTTTTGTCTCCGTTAAAATAAATTAAATAAATTAGGTGGCGCAACAGTCTGTAGAGAAGAAGGGCCTAGTGACTTACAACTCTCAACCATTCCTGTGTGCGAGTTATTGTAGGGATGGATGGAGGGGACCTACAGTTTATATGCCGAATCCGAACGGCTAATTTGAGAAAGCAATTTTTCAAGATCAGAATTACTCTTGGAGAATTTGTCAATTCCTAGCAAAAGGCAGTAAGTGTGGATAAAACTTTAGATGGCATAGACAGGGATTGAACCCAAGTCCTCTCGCATAACAGTTCAACGCACTAACCATCATGCCACGGGTACTACCCGTCTCCGCTACTTTTCCTTATATTCATTACCGATATCTTGTTTGCCGTTTCTAATTCATTAAAATATTTCGCTGACGATAGTTCCCTCTTTTCTAGGTTCACATCCTTCGAATGAGGATTTATGACTGCATTTTATGTAAAGCTAATTAAATTTGGCTTTTAACAGTATGTATTGTCAAATTGGGAACTATTAATCGAAATTTGCCAAAAAATCTGCTAGGTGTTTAAGACTTCTCCGACTAAGGCGGTGGAAGGAATTGTTCTTTCAAAACTTGAATATGATTTGCATATTTGGGTAGGTGTCACTAAAACAAGCTTAAGTCTATTGGATAGAATCCAAGCAAGAGCTTTAAAAATGATAAGTGGTAGGACTACATACAACCGAAACATTAACATCACTTTTGCCAGCAATATTCTATCTAACTTGCCAGTTGCATTATTTGTCCCTCAAACAACTCAGCCAGTTCATACTTGAACTTCCAGGAATGCTCCTTGATGTTCATTGCGGACTTATTGTCAAGTACGAACATTTCTTTTTTAATCGCACATCAAGAATGTGGAATGCTTTACGGAATTTAGACTTCTCATCCAATTTTGATATTCAAACATTTAACAGCAATGTGCATCTGCATCTCCTCTTAAATCCGTCCTTATTTTCTTCTAAGCCTTACAAATGTTAAGGGTATTAATAACTCCTTGAGTGCTTGTAAATTATATTTCAAGAGTTGTCCTTGAGTGACATTAACGGTTTCGATTCTTCACATCAATAAATTATCCAAATCATTTTTCTATAAAATTTTGAGATTATCAATGAGTTATCAAGGATGTTTGTGTATTTCGTTTTCCGCAGTTTTCAATTGTCAAATATCAAATGATGGCCTACTAAAAATGGAATCCCTTACTAAGAACCCTTTTTAATCAAGAATAACCTTTTATGTAATCGTCAAAAACTCAGAAATCTTTAAAGGAGCTCCGTACCATTTCTCAAGACAGGTTTTTCTCTGTTTCGGTGCTCTATTATGAACGGGAAGAAAAACAAACAGTTCATTTTGATTAAACCTTCAAATTTTGTTCTACAAAAGTATGACGAAATATTCAAAGAAAATAAAATGCAAACAATTACACTTTTCGTCTTCTCTACACAACGCAATTTTACGCAAACATAAAATATTTGCATACCCATAGTCATTCATTTGTGTTGAGAAGAAAAACTTATTTTTCTCTAAGCGCTTATCAATATAACGCGGAAACATTCCTTAACTGAAAAGCGACGAAATGAAGAAAAAAATAAGCAAATAAATCCCTAAAGGATATGCGAGAAGTATGAGCGGCAAACATAAATTGTATACAAGATCACATATTTAAACATTAAAATAAAACATCCTTCGGGAGAAATTCTTTTTGAAAGCATTTTATTCCCTCGGTCCCGGAGGATGGATTTAGTTGTTGTTGTTTTTTTTTTTTTGAAGCTCTACAGCCTTAGTGCTCTTTTACCTTAAACCGCCTCTTGATAGCCCTCGAACTCAAAACAACTTACGACTATCTCGGCATCACTCCTTGATGGGATGTTATTGCATCCTTTGCTCTCGCTAGCTGGCTGGCGCTGGCTGTATTCAGATTGCCCTTTTGTATGTCAAATGTCTCGAATTGTTTTGTTGTTGTTTGAAAAGTTTTTTTTTTGCCGCTGCGTCCTTTCCACCACCTTTCAACATCATGCTTTGACTCTTTTGAAGGGCTTTTATTTG
Source organism: Eupeodes corollae (assembly GCF_945859685.1). Lineage (NCBI taxonomy): Eukaryota > Metazoa > Arthropoda > Insecta > Diptera > Syrphidae > Eupeodes > Eupeodes corollae. The sequence goes on from NW_026605465.1 coordinate 5,001, forward strand.
AACAATTTAATGGCTTCTTTTATTTAATTAAGTGTATGAGCCATCAGACTTTTGTTGCGCCACTTTTTGCTGAGCAAAGTACGATGACGAAAACGACAACGACGACGAGAACGTCGACGACGTTTCCTCTTCATGTTGGCATTATAAAAAGAGTTTAAAAATATATATATAAATATATATGTAATAAGGTTTATACCTACCTAAAGACATATATATGTATAAATATTCCAGAGGAATCTCTGAGTGAAAATAAAGCCCTCCGGGAAGGCAGGATGCCTGCGAGACAATAAAACAAACTTTAAATTGTTAATGGAGATGTAATTTAATTAGGAGTTTTACTTGAATTTTGCTCATTTAAATTTTCAAGCGAAGTGATTTTTTCAACACAATCAAAAAATGTTTTTTAATCTCAGTTTTTTTGTTTAGCTATTTTTACTTAAATATTGACATGGAATCTTTTGTTTATACTTTCGAAAAACAATGAACTCTCTAATTTATCCTTAGGCGGACATTACCATCAGACGGGATAGGTATCAAATATCCAAGGTTTATAACTACTTCATCAACTTGGATAGACAAGGTCCTTTGTACTAGAAGCGTTAAAATTATTGAATATATTTTCACTGAAAAGACATGTCATAACGCAGGATTTTAAAGTTATTTTTGCATTGTTTTTGCAAAGAAGACGCAACAAGTAACTTTAGAACTAAAGGGATATAATAAGAAGGGTATCTTGTATTTTTCTTATTTTATATAGTTTTGTGGTGTAAAGCCCAATGAACCATTTTATAGATGAAAGCTAAGACTATTACTGAATTTTAATGAAAATGACAAAATAACATAACAAAATGGTTCCTGAAAGTTTGGGCTGTCAGTGGTATAAAATGCACGACTGATTCTCATGTGATAAAAGATCTATAGTTAAGAATTAGAGTTTTTTGACATTGCCAAATAGGAGAAAGTAAATCCTACTTAAACACTAATAAATCGTTTATCTATTTCCTGTCATGAACATACATTTATATTTTAAAATAGAAAACATAGAGGATTTCTATTTTTTATTTTTTGTTGTTATGTAAAAACACAATTTCAGAATTTAAGAGTTTGTACATACTTTTACTTGCGACATACAGGAACTATATGACAAGTCTTGCATTCGTGCAAAATTTCAAGTTCCCACGATTCCGTCCGTCTGTCCAGTCTGTCTGTCCACACTCCTACAGCCTAGACCATTGAGCAGATTTGGGTTAGGCATTTTTTTTCCTTTATTTTTAAGATCAAAACTAACAGTGGCCCCATACAATTTTTTAGTCAAAAAACGATAATTCGAATTTTCTCAAACACAAACCAATAGTTTTTTTATATATAAAATTGATTTTTTTTTTCAAAATTCGGTATCCCAAAAACTGTTCAACATTTTTTTACGAATTTCAAATGTAGAGCGTATATTTACAACCACTAAACAAATCCATACCCTTAGCAAGATGGTTAGTGCGTTGGACTGTCATGCGAGAGGTCTTGGGTTCGATCCCTGCCTGTTACACCTAAAGTTTCTTTCACGGGTCTGCCTATTGCGAGGAATTGACAAATTCTCCAAGAATAATTCTTGTCATGAAAAGTGCTTTCTCAATCTAGCCGTTCGGATTCAGCATATAAACTGTAGGTCCCTCCATTCCTGCAATTACTCCACACAGGAATGGTTGAGAGTTGTTAGTCCCTAGGCCCTGGTTTTTTACGGACTGTTGCGCCACCTAATTTATTTTTTTTAAACAACTCCATACCAAAAATATTTTTAGAACAAATTTTAAAAATCTTATACCTAAGAAATAAATTTAATTTTTTTTTTTGAAAAATCAAGACTTTTTTGCATGGCATTTAAATTTTTGAAGAAAACCTTATTTTCCAGGTAAAATTTGTAATCTTAAATAAGTTTTTTTTTTAAATTATAAACTTCCCATAGGAAGTAATTGTAAAGGGTCCGATTTGTCAAATAGAAAATTTTGAAATTTTGCGACGTTTCAAAGTCCCTAGAGCTAAAATTAATGATTTTTAGAAAGAAGTCTGTGCTTGCGTGTGTACGTACGTTCGCGCCGGTCTTTTCGTCGTCCATAGCTCAAGAACCAGAGGAGATATCGACTTCAAATAAATTATTTTATACAAAAATTAATGCAGAAAGATGAAGAAAGGCCCTAAAGAAAATTGCGTGGGTGGGTTTTTTAAATATCAGTTCAAAAAAAGGGGAACATTTTGGTTAACCCTAAATATCTCACGAAACAATGAGGCTAGAGACTTGAATTAGATTTTACATTATAAATTGTAACGTGATACCAAACAGGTATATTTTTGGAAAAAAATCCAATTAATGTTTTTTTTATAGACACCTCGAACATTTTTCAGAATAAAATTGATTTTATCTCCAAAACAATTTTATGCAACGAAAAATAGTTTTTTAACATTTGGTTAAACATAACTCAAATTTGGTAAAAACGAATTTCGACTCAAATATCTTTTCAAAAACTTTAGATACTTACTTTATCTTATCTTATAAGAAATATTCTTTTCAACATGTGGTAAAATGTTAAGTAAAATCGAATTGACAGTTTTATTATAAAAAAACTAAAAACCTAAACAAAATTTAACAAAAGTTGGTAAAAATTGATTTTGGACTCAAATATCTTTTCAAAACTTTGAGATACTGGCTTTAAAATACTTTTGTCTTTTATGAAAATAATGTTGTCAACATTCTAAAAAAAAATGAGAAAATCGAATTGAAATTTTTTTTACACAAAACAAAAACTTAACAAAAAAACAGTACTAAAACTTGGTAAACAATTATTTACGACTCAAATAGCTTTTAAAAATTAAAAATATTGCCTTCAAGCTCTTTTTATTTTACAAAAAATATTGTTTTCGATTCTATGGGACGAATCTTCTTTCGCACTCTTTCAGTTACTAGCGTACTTAAAAATCTTGACATTCACAAATCTACTGGCCCGGAAAGTATCCCCGCTATAGTTTTGAAGAGGTGTTCTTCACCCAAAACCACTGCGTAAGCTTTTCCATCTGTCCTATTCTACAGATCTCTTTGCGAGTGGATGGAAAACTGCATTTGTCCAACCTGTCCCTAAAAAAAGGCGAATCATTCTTCCCCTCTAACTATCGTCCAATAGCACTAACGTCCCTTCTTACCAAGGTCATGGAAACGCTGATCAATTTTCAGCTTAAGAAATATCTTGGAAAACGAAAGGTTCTTAATGACCGACAGTATGGCTTTCGTTGCAATAGGTCCACTGGTGATCTCATGGTTTATCTCGTCGAACAATGGAACAAATCTTTACATCGTTTTGGAGAAAGTAAGATTATTGCACTTGATATTTCAAAAGCATTTGATAGAGTTTGGCATTAGGCTCTCTTATCCAAAATGCGTGCATTTGGTATTGATGAATCCCTTCTTCGTTGGGTTAGATATTACCTTTCTGACCGTTCAATTCAAGAAGTATTGAACGGGTTCAAATCTTATATTCACAAAATAAAAGCTAGTGTGAACCAGGGCTCCGTTTATTCTCCGACGCTCTTCCTCATTTTTATAAGTGATCTTTTGTCTGAAACTTTTAACCCACTAAGTTGTTTCGCGGATGACAGTACCCTCAGCTTTTCATATTCGTTTTTAGATTTCATCCTTGTTCTTCGGATGTGGACTACCAACGGCAGGGTATGATAAGCTCATTAAATTCTGATCGTGACAGCATTGTTCAATGGGGAATCAAAAACCGTGTAGAATTTAATGCTTCGAAAACTCAATGCTTTCTACTGTCGCAAAAGCGTAACCCTCCCCATTGTCACTATCCATGAGTGGTACTTGCATCGAGGAGACTGAACAGCTATCAGTCCTAGGTGTGTGCATTACAAACCACTTGTTGTGGAGTGATCACATATCTGACATCCCCAAAAATGCTGCTAATTGTTTAGGTTCTTCCGACGATGCAAAAAGTTTCTTACCCCTTTCAATCTGGCTATAATTTATAAAGCCTATATTCGTCCAAAATTTGAGTACAATTCCCATATTAAGGGAGGCGCTCCTATAACCCACTTGAGTCTCTTGGACAGAATTCAAAAGAGAGCTCTAAAAATGATAGGTGATCTTTGTCAAACTGAAACTTTTGCATCTCTCGAGCACCGTGCGTCTCGTAAGGTTTCCTGTCCCTTATTATTTTATCGCTACTTTCATAAGTAATGTTTTAATGAAATAGCCAGTTGCATTCCTCCCCTCAAACAATTCAACCGTAATACTCGTTCTTTTAGGAATGCTCATCAGTTAACCTTGAGCCCAATTTCGTTCGTACTGTAAAGTACAGAGATTCTTTTTTTAGTCGCACTACAAGAATGTGGAATGCTTTACCAGACTCAATATTTCAAACTCATTACAATTTGCAGGCATTCAAAACCAATATGCATCGGTATCTCCTTTCAAATCCTATCCTTCCAAATTACTCGCACTGTGTTTAATAGGGTATTTATATCCCCTTGAGAGTGCGCACAACAGTCCGTTTTTTCATTAAAAAAAAATCTACAAGAAATAATGCACAAATTTGGTAAAAATTGATGTTCGATTGCTAATATCTCTCAAATTAATTTCATCCATACAATTTATAAAAATTTAAGAAATGTAACTTAAATTATTACAAATTTGTTTTCCACAAAAAATCTATTTATCAAAACTAGATTTTTAAACTAAACTATTTCTTTATATGAAAAATATTGTTGGTAATTTTGAAATTTGTAAGAATAATTCAACTAACAACTTTTTTAACCCAACACGAAAAATTACCAAGACAAATCGACAGACTTCTTCTTCCCAGCTTCTTTTTTAACTTCCCATAGGAAGTTATTGTAATGGGTCCGATTTGTCAAATTGAAAATTTTGACATTTCTCGAAGTTTCAAGGTCCCTAGAGTCGAAATTAAAGATTTTTAGAAAGATGTCTGTGCGTGCGTGTGTACGTACGTTTGTACGTCCGTACGTCCGTACGTTCGCGACGTTTTTTTCGTCGTCCATAGCTCAAGAACCAGAAGAGATATCGACTTCAAATAAATTTTGTTATACAGATAATAAGGCAGAAAGATGCAGAAAGGGCTCTCAAGAAAATTGCGTGGGTGGTTTTTTTAACATAGCAGTTTGCAAAAAAGGTGAACATACTGGTTAACGCTAAATATCTTACGAACTAAAAACGCCAGAGACTTGAATTAAATTTTAATAATATATTGTAACATGATACCAAACAGGTATATTTTTTGAAAAAAATCAATATAACGGTTTTTTTTAAAAATCAATAAAACTGGAAAAAAAATTTGTCACCTCCAAAATTTTACGACTGAAATATGATTTCATCTCTAAAACAATTTTGTGCAACGAAGAATAATGTTTTTGACATCTGATAAAATTTTGAAAAAAATCTAATTGATAGTTTTTTTATAAAAAATAAAAATCTAAAAAAAAACATTACTCAAAGTTCGTAAAAATTGAATATCGATTCAAATATCTTTTCAAAAACTTGAAATTTAGGCTTCAAGCTTATTTTATCTTATAAATAATATTGTTTTCAACATTTTGAAAAATGTTGAGAAAAATCGAATTGACAGTTTTTTTACAAAAAATAAAAACCTAAAAAAAAATGTATAAAAATTGGTAAAAATTTATTTTCGACTCGAATATCTTTTCAAAACTTTGAGATATTGGCTTTAATTTACTTTTTTCTTCCAAAAAATCTTGTTGTCAACATTCAGTTAAAGTTTGAAACAAATCGAATTGACAGTTTTTTTTACAAAAAATAAAAACCTAAAAAAAAAATGTATAAAAGTTGGTAAAAATTGAAATCGACTCCAATATCTTTTTAAAACTTTGAGATATTGGCTTGAATTTACTTTTATCTTCCAAAAAATCTTGTTGTCAACATTCAGTTAAAGTTTAACAAAAATCGAATTAACAGTTTTTGTACAAAAAATTAAAAACCGAAAAAAAATATTGTTTTCAACATTACGACAAATTTTGAGAAAAATCGAATTGACAGTTTTTTTATAAAAAATAAAAACCTAAAAAAAATTTATAAAAGTTGGTAAAAATTGATTTTCGACTCAAATATCTCTTCAAAAATTTTAAATATTGGCTTCAAAGTAATTTAATTTTATAAGAAATATTGTTTTCAACATTTGGTAAAATTTTTAAAAAATTCGAATTGACAGTTTTTTTACAAAAAATAAAACTCTGAAAAAAAAACAATACTCAAGCTTGGTAAAAATTTACTTTCGGCTCAAATAGCTTTTCAAAAATTAAAAATATTGGCTTCAAGCTTATTTTATTTCACAGAAAATATTGTTTTCAATATTGAGTAATTTTTATATAAAAATCCAACAGTCCGTTTTTGCATAAAAAATAAAATCTACAAAAAATAGTACGCAAATTTGGTAAAAATTGATACGAGTACACATAGACAAACTTTTAAGCAAGACAAATCGACAGACGGGATGGGAAGTTATAAGTGTGGGTCGCATCCCAGCCTCTTTTTTTTTTAATAAATTTGATCTAAGTATTACGTGCATGGTCGTCCTTTTAAGAAGCTTTGGAGTCTGAAAAGTTTGTGTACTTGTACTTTTACATAGCCACTGTGTTATCGAAATATAAAAGTCAAATTATATAACGTCAAACCTAAAAACCACATGGCTCAAAAAAAGACTAAATTTCCGTCTTGCTCGCCATTATTAAAATACTTGTCCTCCAAAGAGGTTATAAATACATTCTTTATAAATCATTCAAGTACTCTATTGTTTTATTCATAGATAAAATAATATTAATAAATATAAGAAGCTTTGGAGTCTGTTTTCAAAGCATTTGAACAACTCCAGATCAAGTTGGAGGATATCGATCCCAAGGAAATTGGTGCCAAAGTCGACGTGCGAGCTGAATGCGAGGAGATGTACTACAAATCAAGATCCAAAATTCTTCATGAAATACAAAGTCGAAAATCTACTTTGCGAACAGAAAATGTTGTATCTACCGAAACTAAATCATCTAATCAGTTGAAACTTCCAAAGCTTAACATTCCTATTTTTACAGGTGAAGTTACCCAGTGACTATCCTTTCACGAAATTTTCAATTCCCTAATCCACAATAATTCCTCATTAAGCAATGTCTCCAAGCTACACTATTTGATTTCCTCTCTATCTGGTCAAGCTGCTAGGACAATACAATCGTTGGAGATCACTGATGACAACTATGAAGTCGCTCTCAATCTGCTTATTGAAAACTACGACAACAAACGTGTGATTGCCACTGAACACATTAAAAAGGTAATGATGTATCCAGCTATTCGAAAACCTCCATCGTCAAGTCTACGTCAATTTTGTGATGAGATCAACAGTCATCTTCGTGCTCTTACTACACTTGGACGTCCTGTAAGCCAATGGGATGACCTACTAGTTCAAATACTTCTCCCAAAACTCGACAGTGCAACACTTAACAAATGGAACGAAGAAGGACCCACCGAAAGAATGCCCAGTTACCAGGAGCTTATAAAATTTCTTACCAAACTTTTTGTAGCCGAAACTGGCATAGTAAACGAATCGCAAGATCTGTCGAAAGAATTGCATCTGTTCGTGAAAGTGTAAAGCAGAATCTGAGGCAGTTAAGCCCGCGTCGCTCACAAGAACTCGACATATCGCAGACCACATAATGCCAAACTTTGCGTGCGTCGCTCGTCTTGATTTGGGAGTTATCCCGAATACAAAATCGCTAGTTGGTTTTTGGAGAAGTTGAAACATTTTTGGATGAATGGGTTAGTGAATAAGCAAAGCTTCCAGATTTGGGACGACATCAATCCACCAATCTCATGCCGAGATTTCTAGCAGTTTCTACATATTCAAACATAACAAAATTAAGAGAAAGTAAGATAAAAATGTTGTCAATGTTGTTCATTGTTATTAGAGGAGCCATACTCCATGATTCCCAGAAGACAACTGAATTAAAGTTGAAAGACGTCATCATACAGATGATAGAAACAGTTTTTGATCAAACTTAGAAGTTCATTGATAGAATAGAAAAGGACCCAATATCGAGCCCTGAGGAACACCGAAGGATGTAGGTAAAAAACTGGACAGACAATTACTAATTTGAACTGTTTGTTTTCTGTTAGCCAAAGTCCTAAGGCAATGTTATTAGCTTCTTTCAAAAAAAGTGGGGATTGATCCGGGTTTAGTTTATTATTATACAAAATTAGCGAACCCCTAAGACTTCGTCCTGTGATAAAGATTTGTAAAGTGGCAGTTTTCGTTCCTATGTATTTTATGGTCGTTTAGGGCATTTTGAACAACAAAAAAATTTACTGAAGCATATATAACGATTTAAAAGTAAGTAATCGCTTTATTGTTAATCATGTGATTCATAATTGACCATGTCAGAAACCTGGGTTTCTAGATTAATACCACAAACACTTAATGATTGTCAGTGGGACTTGTTTATAGTCATGGCAAAAGCAAGTCGTTTAAACTCAAATGGCACATCAGTCGGAATCATTGGGTTGCGCGGTTTAATAACATCTTCTCCTTTATACTTTTCTTTGAGAATAGTTCTATCACGTTGTTTACGCGGTTTCATAGACGCGGTTGGTTGATGTTTCGCAACACTATAACTATGGATCCAACCTTTAATTGAAGATTGTGAGTTTAAAAATTCCGGTGGATAATTTACGAAACCATCTCGGTTAGTAGCCGAATCAACTGATTTATATATCCTCGATTCGTCTATAATTTGTTCTTGAATTTTGAAATTCAATAAATTTACATCAATGTTTTTTGCAGCCAATATAGCTCGTTCGCTCAACCAATGATGGTTTCTGTAATTTTGAGAAATATCCGGAAACACCTTCTGAATAAGTTCGTCTTTTGATTGGGGAAAGTTAATGCAGTCAGTCAACATGTCTTTAGGGAATTTGTCAAGATTAATGTCAATGAGTTGTTTAGAGAATATATTTCGAGATTGGTCATTTTGCAACTCAACTCGCATATTCTTGCTTAAATGTAGCATTTTGACATATTCCACAAATTGGAGACATGCATTGATCTTATCAGCTGACGTTCATCGTGGAATCACTGGCAATATTTGACAAAAATCTCCTGCTAATGAAATCATTGAACCACCAAATATGATATTATTGCTTCGTAGATCTTTTAAGATTCTGTCTAAAGCGTTCAAAGATTTTTTATCTGCCATCGTACATTCATCCCAAACAATCATTCTACATGGGTGCAAAGCCTTTGCCATTGCGGAGTTCTTCGAAATGTTGCAGGTTGGAGTTAAATTGCTTTGCAATTTTTGTTCGCTAAAATAATTATGAATAACTGCTATAATACATACCTTGAAAGTTAGCATGTAATTTTCCTGAACTACATGTGTTGTCCCAAATGAATTCAATTGAAAGCAATATTTATAGTGTTGGATATGTGTCAAAAAGTCTAAGGATTCTGTTTCTATTCCTGAAACCAATTAATACAATGGCTCTGGTGGTGGATCCAATGGTCGTCGCAGAAATTCCTAATCCACCGGAACTATTAAAAAGTCATCATTCTCATCGAGATTCTAAACATTTTCTTGATATGATTTGTGCTAACAATACTGCTTTCCAAATGAAGTCATTCGGTGCCAATAAAATCAAGCATGTAGATTTTATGCCTACAATTAAAGTTCAGGGTCAAGTCTATAATTTAGCTGGATCTCTTTTACCAAACAACCCTGACGAATCGAAATTTTTGTAAAAATATATTTCATGGGTGATTCGGTGAGGGAAGTACAACGCAAATGTCTATAGTCCCAAATACTTACAGGGAATTATTATACCACTTGCAATATTTGTTACTTTGTCACAATCCTTACGTGTGCAGCTTCAAGAGTGCTTTTGAAGCAATGCCATCAAATATAGAACATTTTCAAGTCATTAACAGAGCTGACTGTGAGCCACAGACAGAACACAGAGGTCGTTATAATGCACTTCAAGTTGATGATTAAGCCCTATCAATTGTGGGACAAGAATTTAGAAAGGGGATATCGTTTTGGGAGCAGGAGATAACACTCTAAAACGTTTAAGTGAAATACACTGGTCTTGCGATGCACTGCAGTACCCTTTGAAATTTACTCATGGTGAAGACGGTAAAATATTTGGAGAAACAGTGCTATATATATACCTTCAATCGATTGGCAAAAAAGAGGCTTGCCTCATGTTAATCTTTTAGTTTGGCTCCAAGATAAAGTCCGGCCCAATGATATTAATACTTTTTTTTCTGCTGAGTTACCTGATCAACAAGATCTTATTTTATACGATATCATTCCAATACCAATATATATTTTATTTTGGTTAATGGAATCCTAGGTTACAAAAAAAACTGCATCCTTTAACCGCACAATAATAATCATGATATTATAAACACAGGTGTGGGCACTATAGGCGTATTTACCTTTGAAAATGTGTTTGTACTGAATCCGTAAGCTTTATTTACAATCAACACTAATTAATAACTTGATTATTATACTATTCAATAAACCTCAAGCATAAGTACAACGCAGCCATCAGAGTCAACCTCCCAACACTTCAATATTTAGACATCAAACAAAATCTCAAACCCGCCTTGGGCAGTTTTTCCTAATAAATCTCTTAATTAACATTATGGGCTAAGAAAATTCACTAAAAGTAATGTTATTGGATTTTTTCCTACAACACCCATCAAAACCAAGAATGGAATGATGCCTCCTCTGATAATCAAAGTTGAATAAAAAATAGCATCAACATTAAACAATAAAAATTCCGCCCTAAAAACAGAACAGAACAATAAAACAAAAAAAAAACAACATCGCACGAAACAAATCACAGAGAGTTCTGTAATTAATGTCAACTTGAGGTACAATCCCAGTCCCAAAGCGGTCCCACCCACCTCGCAGTCCCATTCCCAAGTGAACCAGCTTTATGTAGAGCCAGAGGCAGCGCTCCGCACTGCTCAGCTCCACTCCGCTCAAGGCTTCACTTATCATTATTTCTTTATAGTGATTGACAAATTGGCACTTGGCCGTCCCCGGTAATTACCCTCAGCTCGGTCGGTCACTGAACACTAAAGTTCGAGAGTGTAAATGAGAAGCATTCGTTGGATTACCTGCTTTTAATTACACCCAGCGAGCTATATGTACATACATAGGTATATTGAATGGTTGCTTTAATGTGGTGGAGGTGATGGGAGTTGGAGCGTCCTTCCCGCCTGCCGCATCCGTAGCAGATTGTTAGGGGCACGACATTTCATGGCTATTTTCAATTAAGTATTGTTTTTTAACGCCACATCGCTGCCGAACACACTTTTCATTATGGCAGTCCAAAGGGATGATTGACAGTGTCGGCGGCGATGGCAGTGGCGGTCGGTGACGGTGTAAGAGTTTCATTACGTTATGCGACTCAAGTAAGGCGGTGCGGTAGTGGTGTTGGCTGCGGCGGTGGCGGGTGACGTACATTCACCCACTATTCCCTTCAAACATATATTTGCACCCACCACTGCCACCCCCATCCCCAATCGAAAAAATAAAATTAAAATAAATTAAAGGTATAAAATATGATCCGGCAAAAATCGATAGGCAAGTTTTATTTGATACTTCAATTGGTAAAGTTATCGCGCACCTTTAACTGACTCGAAAATTGTACAATTTTTTAACCCTGTGCCCACCAACAACGTCAAGCGCTTGGTCTTTTTTTTGTTGTTGTCATCATTTGTTGTTGTTTTTTTGTTTACTGTGTGTGGTTCTTTGTGTGGGCTGGAGTTACCTGAAAAGTTAATCCAACCTGCCTATATATACAGCGTA
>NW_026605466.1:0-36133 GCF_945859685.1 Eupeodes corollae
AAATTATCTTTCGGTTGCTCTATTTCCTCAACCAAGCCTCCAAACATGATGCGGTTTTCACTAAAATACAGAGCATCGACCCACCTTTCAATTGATGCATAAATCACAAAAATGATTTTTTTTTCAGTTTTTCGAGAAAATCGTGGGCTAACCCATTGCCGAAAAAGTAGTATTTTCAAAACTATTTCCCACCCAATCAAAATACACATCAAAAGAAAGGTATTTAAATGCTCTACCCACAACTGCAAACCAAAATGTTATACGATCTCTCTTTTCCGAAAAATTAGTCAAAAAGTAAAATTACAGAATTTCGACCCAGCTCATCACAAATTATCTTTCGGTTGCTCTATTTCCTCAACCAAGCCTCCAAACATGATGCGGTTTTCACTAAAATACAGAGCATCGACCCACCTTTCAATTGATGCATAAATCTCAAAAATGATTTTTTTTTCAGTTTTTCGAGAAAATCGTGGGCTAACCCTTGCCGAAAAAAGTAGTATTTTCAAAACTATTTCCCACCCAATCAAAATGCACATCAAAAGAAAGGTATTTAAATGCTCTACCCACAACTGCAAACCAAAATGTTATACGATCGCTCGTTTCCGAAAAATTAGTCAAAACGTAAAATTACAGAATTTCGACCCAGCTCATCACAAATTATCTTTCGGTTGCTCTATTTCCTCAACCAAGCCTCCAAACATGATGCGGTTTTCACTAAAATACAGAGCATCGATCCACCTTTCAATTGATGCATAAATCACAAAAATGATTTTTTTTCAGTTTTTCGAGAAAATCGTGGGCTAACCCATTGCCGAAAAAGTAAAATTTTCAAAACTATTTCCCACCCAATCAAAATACACATCAAAAGAAAGGTATTTAAATGCTCTACCCACAACTGCAAACCAAAATGTTATACGATCTCTCTTTTCCGAAAAATTAGTCAAAAAGTAAAATTACAGAATTTCGACCCAGCTCATCACAAATTATCTTTCGGTTGCTCTATTTCCTCAACCAAGCCTCCAAACATGATGCGGTTTTCACTAAAATACAGAGCATCGACCCACCTTTCAATTGATGCATAAATCTCAAAAATGATTTTTTTTCAGTTTTTCGAGAAAATCGTGGGCTAACCCATTGCCGAACAAGTAGTATTTTCAAAACTATTTCCCACCCAATCAAAATACACATCAAAGAAAGGTATTTAAATGCTCTACCCACAACTGCAAACCAAAATGTTATACGATCTCTCTTTTCCGAAAATTAGTCAAAAAGTAAAATTACAGAATTTCGACCCAGCTCATCACAAATTATCTTTCGGTTGCTCTATTTCCTCAACCAAGCCTCCAAACATGATGCGGTTTTCACTAAAATACAGAGCATCGACCCACCTTTCAATTGATGCATAAATCTCAAAAATGATTTTTTTTCAGTTTTTCGAGAAAATTGTGGGCTAACCCTTGCCGAAAGAAGTAGTATTTTCAAAATCATTTCCCAACCAATCAAAATACACATCAAAAGAAAGGTATTTAAATGCTCTACCCACAACTGCAAACCAAAATGTTATACGATCGCTCGTTTCCGAAAAATTAGTCAAAAAGTAAAATTACAGAATTTCGACCCAGCTCATCACAAATTATCTTTCGGTTGCTCTATTTCCTCTACCAAGCCTCCAAACATGATGCGGGTTTCACTAAAATACAGAGCATCGACCCACCTTTCAATTGATGCATAAATCACAAAAATGATTTTTTTTTCAGTTTTTCGAGAAAATCGTGGGCTAACCCTTGCCGAAAAAAGTAGTATTTTCAAAACTATTTCCCACCCAATCAAAATGCACATCAAAAGAAAGGTATTTAAATGCTCTACCCACAACTGCAAACCAAAATGTTATACGATCTCTCTTTTCCGAAAAATTTGTCAAAAAGTAAAATTACAGAATTTCGACCCAGCTCATCACAAATTATCTTTCGGTTGCTCTATTTCCTCAACCAAGCCTCCAAACATGATGCGGTTTTCACTAAAATACAGAGCATCGACCCACCTTTCAATTGATGCATAAATCACAAAAATGATTTTTTTTCAGTTTTTCGAGAAAATCGTGGGCTAACCCTTGCCGAAAAAAGTAGTATTTTCAAAACTATTTCCCACCCAATCAAAATGCACATCAAAAGAAAGGTATTTAAATGCTCTACCCACAACTGCAAACCAAAATGTTATACGATCACTCGTTTCCGAAAAATTAGTCAAAAAGTAAAATTACTGAATTTCGACCCAGCTCATCACAAATTATCTTTCGGTTGCTCTATTTCCTCAACCAAGCCTCCAAACATGATGCGGTTTTCACTAAAATACAGAGCATCGACCCACCTTTCAATTGATGCATAAATCACAAAAATGATTTTTTTTTCAGTTTTTCGAGAAAATCGTGGGCTAACCCTTGCCGAAAAAGTAGTATTTTCAAAACTATTTCCCACCCAATCAAAATACACATCAAAAGAAAGGTATTTAAATGCTCTACCCACAACTGCAAACCAAAATGTTATACGATCTCTCGTTTCCGAAAAATTAGTCAAAAAGTAAAATTACAGAATTTCGACCCAGCTCATCACAAATTATCTTTCGGTTGCTCTATTTCCTCAACCAAGCCTCCAAACATGATGCGGTTTTCACTAAAATACAGAGCATCGACCCACCTTTCAATTGATGCATAAATCACAAAAATGATTTTTTTTTTCAGTTTTTCGAGAAAATCGTGGGCTAACCCTTGCCGAAAAAGTAGTATTTTCAAAACTATTTCCCACCCAATCAAAATGCACATCAAAAGAAAGGTATTTAAATGCTCTACCCACAACTGCAAACCAAAATGTTATACGATCGCTCGTTTCCGAAAAATTAGTCAAAAAGTAAAATTACAGAATTTCGACCCAGCTCATCACAAATTATCTTTCGGTTGCTCTATTTCCTCAACCAAGCCTCCAAACATGATGCGGTTTTCACTAAAATACAGAGCATCGACCCACCTTTCAATTGATGCATAAATCACAAAAATGATTTTTTTTCAGTTTTTCGAGAAAATCGTGGGCTAACCCATTGCCGAAAAAGTAGTATTTTCAAAACTAGTTCCCACCCAATTGCTCTATTTCCTCAACCAAGCCTCCAAACATGATGCGGTTTTCACTAAAATACAGAGCATCGACCCACCTTTCAATTGATGCATAAATCACAAAAATGATTTTTTTTCAGTTTTTCGAGAAAATCGTGGGCTAACCCATTGCCGAAAAAGTAGCATTTTCAAATCTATTTCCCACCCAATCAAAATGCATATCAAAAGAAAGGTATTTAAATGCTCTACCCACAACTGCAAACCAAAATGTTATACAATCGCTCGTTTCCGAAAAATTAGTCAAAAAGTAAAATTACAGAATTTCGACCCAGCTCATCACAAATTATCTTTCGGTTGCTCTATTTCCTCAACCAAGCCTCCAAACATGATGCGGTTTTCACTAAAATACAGAGCATCGACCCACCTTTCAATTGATGCATAAATCACAAAAATGATTTTTTTTCAGTTTTTCGAGAAAATCGTGGGCTAACCCTTGCCGAAAAAAGTAGTATTTTCAAAATTATTTCCCAACCAATCAAAATACACATCAAAAGAAAGGTATTTAAATGCTCTACCCACAACTGCAAACCAAAATGTTATACGATCTCTCTTTTCCGAATAATTAGTCAAAAAGTAAAATTACAGAATTTCGACCCAGCTCATCACAAATTATCTTTCGGTTGCTCTATTTCCTCAACCAAGCCTCCAAACATGATGCGGTTTTCACTAAAATACAGAGCATCGACCCACCTTTCAATTGATGCATAAATCACAAAAATGATTTTTTTCAGTTTTTCGAGAAAATCGTGGGCTAACCCTTGCCGAAAAAGTAGTATTTTATAAACTATTTCCCACCCAATCAAAATACACATCAAAAGAAAGGTATTTAAATGCTCTACCCACAACTGCAAACCAAAATGTTATACGATCGCTCGTTTCCGAAAAATTAGTCAAAAAAAAAAATTACAGAATTTCGACCCAGCTCATCACAAATTATCTTTCGGTTGCTCTATTTCCTCAACCAAGCCTCCAAACATGATGCGGTTTTCACTAAAATACAGAGCATCGACCCACCTTTCAATTGATGCATAAATCACAAACATGATTTTTTTTCAGTTTTTCGAGAAAATCGTGGGCTAACCCTTGCCGAAAAAGTAGTATTTTCAAAACTATTTCCCACCCAATCAAAATACACATCAAAAGAAAGGTATTTAAATGCTCTACCCACAACTGCAAACTAAAATGTTATACGATCGCTCGTTTCCGAAAAATTAGTCAAAAAGTAAAATTACAGAATTTCGACCCAGCTCATCACAAATTATCTTTCGGTTGCTCTATTTCCTCAACCAAGCCTCCAAACATGATGCGGTTGTCACTTAAATACAGAGCATCGACCCACCTTTCAATTGATGCATAAATCTCAAAAATGATTTTTTTTCAGTTTTTCGAGAAAATCGTGGGCTAACCCTTGCCGAAAAAAGTAGTATTTTCAAAACTATTTCCCACCCAATCAAAATGCACATCAAAAGAAAGGTATTTAAATGCTCTACCCACAACTGCAAACCAAAATGTTATACGATCTCTCTTTTCCGAAAAATTAGTCCAATAGTAAAATTACAGAATTTCGACCCAGCTCATCACAAATTATCTTTCGGTTGCTCTATTTCCTCAACCAAGCCTCCAAACATGATGCGGTTTTCACTAAAATACAGAGCATCGACCCACCTTTCAATTGATGCATAAATCACATATATGATTTTTTTCAGTTTTTCGAGAAAATCGTGGGCTAACCCTTGCCGAAAAAAGTAGTATTTTCAAAACTATTTCCCACCCAATCAAAATACACATCAAAAGAAAGGTATTTAAATGCTCTACCCACAACTGCAAACCAAAATGTTATACGATCGCTTGTTTCCGAAAAATTAGTCAAAAAGTAAAATTACAGAATTTCGACCCAGCTCATCACAAATTATCTTTCGGTTGCTCTATTTCGTCAACCAAGCCTCCAAACATGATGCGGTTTTCACTAAAATACAGAGCATCGACCCACCTTTCAATTGATGCATAAATCTCAAAAATGATTTTTTTTCAGTTTTTCGAGAAAATCGTGGGCTAACCCTTGCCGAAAAAAGTAGTATTTTCAAAACTATTTCTCACCCATTCAAAATGCACATCAAAAGAAAGGTATTTAAATGCTCTACCCACAACTGCAAACCAAAATGTTATACGATCGCTTGTTTCCGAAAAATTAGTCAAAATTTAAAATTACAGAATTTCGACCCAGCGCATCACAAATTATCTTTCGGTTGCTCTATTTCCTCAACCAAGCCTCCAAACATGATGCGGTTTTCACTAAAATACAGAGCATCGACCCACCTTTCAATTGATGCATAAATCTCAAAAATGATTTTTTTTCAGTTTTTCGAGAAAATCGTGGGCTAACCCTTGCCGAAAAAAGTAGTATTTTCAAAACTATTTCCCACCCATTCAAAATGCACATCAAAAGAAAGGTATTTAAATGCTCTACCCACAACTGCAAACCAAAATGTTATACGATCTCTCTTTTCCGAAAAATTAGTCAAAAAGTAAAATTACAGAATTTCGACCCAGCTCATCACAAATTATCTTTCGGTTGCTCTATTTCCTCAACCAAGCCTCCAAACATGATGCGGTTTTCACTAAAATACAGAGCATCGACCCACCTTTCAATTGATGCATAAATCTCAAAAATGATTTTTTTTCAGTTTTTCGAGAAAATCGTGGGCTAACCCTTGCCGAAAAAAGTAGTATTTTCAAAACTATTTCCCACCCAATCAAAATGCACATCAAAAGAAAGGTATTTAAATGCTCTACCCACAACTGCAAACCAAAATGTTATACGATCTCTCTTTTCCGAAAAATTAGTCAAAAAGTAAAATTACAGAATTTCGACCCAGCTCATCACAAATTATCTTTCGGTTGCTCTATTTCCTCAACCAAGCCTCCAAACATGATGCGGTTTTTCACTAAAATACAGAGCATCGACCCACCTTTCAATTGATGCATAAATCACAAAAATGATTTTTTTTTCAGTTTTTCGAGAAAATCGTGGGCTAACCCTTGCCGAAAAAAGTAGTATTTTCAAAACTATTTCTCACCCAATCAAAATGCACATCAAAAGAAAGGTATTTAAATGCTCTACCCACAACTGCAAACCAAAATGTTATACGATCGCTCGTTTCCGAAAAATTAGTCAAAAAGTAAAATTACTGAATTTCGACCCAGCTCATCACAAATTATCTTTCGGTTGCTCTATTTCATCAACCAAGCCTCCAAACATGATGCGGTTTTCACTAAAATACAGAGCATCGACCCACCTTTCAATTGATGCATAAATCACAAAAATGATTTTTTTTCAGTTTTTCGAGAAAATCGTGGGCTAACCCTTGCCGAAAAAAGTAGTATTTTCAAAACTATTTCCCACCCAATCAAAATGCACATCAAAAGAAAGGTATTTAAATGCTCTACCCACAACTGCAAACCAAAATGTTATACGATCGCTCGTTTCCGAAAAATTAGTCAAAAAGTAAAATTACAGAATTTCGACCCAGCTCATCACAAATTATCTTTCGGTTGCTCTATTTCCTCAACCAAGCCTCCAAACATGATGCGGTTTTCACTAAAATACAGAGCATCGACCCACCTTTCAATTGATGCATAAATCTCAAAAATGATTTTTTTTCAGTTTTTCGAGAAAATCGTGGGCTAACCCTTGCCGAAAAAAGTAGTATTTTCAAAACTATTTCCCACCCATTCAAAATGCACATCAAAAGAAAGGTATTTAAATGCTCTACCCACAACTGCAAACCAAAATGTTATACGATCGCTTGTTTCCGAAAAATTAGTCAAAAAGTAAAATTACAGAATTTCGACCCAGCTCATCACAAATTATCTTTCGGTTGCTCTATTTCCTCAACCAAGCCTCCAAACATGATGCGGTTTTCACTAAAATACAGAGCATCGACCCACCTTTCAATTGATGCATAAATCACAAAAATGATTTTTTTTCAGTTTTTCGAGAAAATCGTGGGCTAACCCTTGCCGAAAAAAGTAGTATTTTCAAAACTATTTCCCACCCAATCAAAATGCACATCAAAAGAAAGGTATTTAAATGCTCTACCCACAACTGCAAACCAAAATGTTATATGATCTCTCTTTTCCGAAAAATTAGTCAAAAAGTAAAATTACAGAATTTCGACCCAGCTCATCACAAATTATCTTTCGGTTGCTCTATTTCCTCAACCAAGCCTCCAAACATGATGCGGTTTTCACTAAAATACAGAGCATCGACCCACCTTTCAATTGATGCATAAATCTCAAAAATGATTTTTTTTCAGTTTTTCGAGAAAATCGTGGGCTAACCCTTGCCGAAAAAAGTAGTATTTTCAAAACTATTTCCCTCCCAATCAAAATGCACATCAAAAGAAAGGTATTTAAATGCTCTACCCACAACTGCAAACCAAAATGTTATACGATCGCTCGTTTCCGAAAAATTAGTCAAAAAGTAAAATTACAGAATTTCGACCCAGCTCATCACAAATTATCTTTCGGTTGCTCTATTTCCTCAACCAAGCCTCCAAACATGATGCGGTTTTCACTAAAATACAGAGCATCGACCCACCTTTCAATTGATGCATAAATCTCAAAAATGATTTTTTTTCAGTTTTTCGAGAAAATCGTGGGCTAACCCTTGCCGAAAAAAGTAGTATTTTCAAAACTATTTCCCTCCCAATCAAAATGCACATCAAAAGAAAGGTATTTAAATGCTCTACCCACAACTGCAAACCAAAATGTTATACGATCGCTCGTTTCCGAAAAATTAGTCAAAAAGTAAAATTACAGAATTTCGACCCAGCTCATCACAAATTATCTTTCGGTTGCTCTATTTCCTCAACCAAGCCTCCAAACATGATGCGGTTTTCACTAAAATACAGAGCATCGACCCACCTTTCAATTGATGCATAAATCTCAAAAATGATTTTTTTTCAGTTTTTCGAGAAAATCGTGGGCTAACCCTTGCCGAAAAAAGTAGTATTTTCAAAACTATTTCCCATCCAATCAAAATGCACATCAAAAGAAAGGTATTTAAATGCTCTACCCACAACTGCAAACCAAAATGTTATACGATCGCTCGTTTCCGAAAAATTAGTCAAAAAGTAAAATTACAGAATTTCGACCCAGCTCATCACAAATTATCTTTCGGTTGCTCTATTTCCTCAACCAAGCCTCCAAACATGATGCGGTTTTCACTAAAATACAGAGCATCGACCCACCTTTCAATTGATGCATAAATCACAAAAATGATTTTTTTTCAGTTTTTCGAGAAAATCGTGGGCTAACCCATGCCGAAAAAAGTACTATTTTCAAAACTATTTCCCACCCAATCAAAATGCACATCAAAAGAAAGGTATTTAAATGCTCTACCCACAACTGCAAACCAAAATGTTATACGATCTCTCTTTTCCGAAAAATTAGTCAAAAAGTAAAATTACAGAATTTCGACCCAGCTCATCACAAATTATCTTTCGGTTGCTCTATTTCCTCAACCAAGCCTCCAAACATGATGTGGTTTTCACTAAAATACAGAGCATCGACCCACCTTTCAATTGATGCATAAATCACAAAAATGATTTTTTTTCAGTTTTTCGAGAAAATCGTGGGCTAACCCTTGCCGAAAAAAGTAGTATTTTCAAAACTATTTCCCACCCAATCAAAATGCACATCAAAAGAAAGGTATTTAAATGCTCTACCCACAACTGCAAACCAAAATGTTATACGATCGCTCGTTTCCGAAAAATTAGTCAAAAAGTAAAATTACAGAATTTCGACCCAGCTCATCACAAATTATCTTTCGGTTGCTCTATTTCCTCAACCAAGCCTCCAAACATGATGCGGTTTTCACTAAAATACAGAGCATCGACCCACCTTTCAATTGATGCATAAATCTCAAAAATGATTTTTTTTCAGTTTTTCGAGAAAATCGTGGGCTAACCCTTGCCGAAAAAAAGTAGTATTTTCAAAACTATTTCCCACCCAATCAAAATGCACATCAAAAGAAAGGTATTTAAATGCTCTACCCACAACTGCAAACCAAAATGTTATACGATCGCTCGTTTCCGAAAAATTAGTCAAAAAGTAAAATTACAGAATTTCTACCCAGCTCATCACAAATTATCTTTCGGTTGCTCTATTTCCTCAACCAAGCCTCCAAACATGATGCGGTTTTCACTAAAATACAGAGCATCGACCCACCTTTCAATTGATGCATAAATCACAAAAATGACGACCCACCTTTCAATTGATGCATAAATCACAAAAATGATTTTTTTTTCAGTTTTTCGAGAAAATCGTGGGCTAACCCTTGCCGAAAAAAAAATTTAAATGCTCTACCCACAACTGCAAACCAAAATGTTATACGATCGCTCGTTTCCGAAAAATTAGTCAAAAAGTAAAATTACAGAATTTCGACCCAGCTCATCACAAATTATCTTTCGGTTGCTCTATTTCCTCAACCAAGCCTCCAAACATGATGCGGTTTTCACTAAAATACAGAGCATCGACCCACCTTTCAATTGATGCATAAATCTCAAAAATGATTTTTTTTCAGTTTTTCGAGAAAATCGTGGGCTAACCCTTGCCGAAAAAAGTAGTATTTTCAAAACTATTTCCCACCCAATCAAAATGCACATCAAAAGAAAGGTATTTAAATGCTCTACCCACAACTGCAAACCAAAATGTAATACGATCGCTCGTTTCCGAAAAATTAGTCAAAAAGTAAAATTACAGAATTTCTACCCAGCTCATCACAAATTATCTTTCGGTTGCTCTATTTCCTCAACCAAGCCTCCAAACATGATGCGGTTTTCACTAAAATACAGAGCATCGACCCACCTTTCAATTGATGCATAAATCACAAAAATGACGACCCACCTTTCAATTGATGCATAAATCACAAAAATGATTTTTTTTCAGTTTTTCGAGAAAATCGTGGGCTAACCCTTGCCGAAAAAAGTAGTATTTTCAAAACTATTTCCCACCCAATCAAAATGCACATCAAAAGAAAGGTATTTAAATGCTCTACCCACAACTGCAAACCAAAATGTTATACGATCTCTCTTTTCCGAAAAATTAGTCAAAAAGTAAAATTGCAGAATTTCGACCCAGCTCATCACAAATTATCTTTCGGTTGCTCTATTTCCTCAACCAAGCCTCCAAACATGATGCGGTTTTCACTAAAATACAGAGCATCGACCCACCTTTCAATTGATGCATAAATCACAAAAATGATTTTTTTTCAGTTTTTCGAGAAAATCGTGGGCTAACCCTTGCCGAAAAAAGTAGTATTTTCAAAACTATTTCCCACCCAATCAAAATGCACATCAAAAGAAAGGTATTTAAATGCTCTACCCACAACTGCAAACCAAAATGTTATACGATCTCTCTTTTCCGAAAAATTAGTCAAAAAGTAAAATTACAGAATTTCGACCCAGCTCATCACAAATTATCTTTCGGTTGCTCTATTTCCTCAACCAAGCCTCCAAACATGATGCGGTTTTCACTAAAATACAGAGCATCGACCCACCTTTCAATTGATGCATAAATCACAAAAATGATTTTTTTTCAGTTTTTCGAGAAAATCGTGGGCTAACCCATTGCCGAAAAAGTAGCATTTTCAAATCTATTTCCCACCCAATCAAAATGCACATCAAAAGAAAGGTATTTAAATGCTCTACCCACAACTGCAAACCAAAATGTTATACGATCGCTCGTTTCCGAAAAATTGGTCAAAAAGTAAAATTACAGAATTTCGACCCAGCTCATCACAAATTATCTTTCGGTTGCTCTATTTCCTCAACCAAGCCTCCAAACATGATGCGGTTTTCACTAAAATACAGAGCATCGACCCACCTTTCAATTGATGCATAAATCTCAAAAATGATTTTTTTTTCAGTTTTTCGAGAAAATCGTGGGCTAACCCATTGCCGAAAAAGTAGTATTTTCAAAACTATTTCCCTCCCAATCAAAATACACATCAAAAGAAAGGTATTTAAATGCTCTACCCACAACTGCAAACCAAAATGTTATACGATCGCTCGTTTCCGAAAAATTAGTCAAAAAGTAAAATTACAGAATTTCGACCCAGCTCATCACAAATTATCTTTCGGTTGCTCTATTTCCTCAACCAAGCCTCCAAACATGATGCGGTTTTCACTAAAATACAGAGCATCGACCCACCTTTCAATTGATGCATAAATCTCAAATATGATTTTTTTTCAGTTTTTCGAGAAAATCGTGGGCTAACCCATTGCCGAAAAAGTAGTATTTTCAAAACTATTTCCCACCCAATCAAAATGCACATCAAAAGAAAGGTATTTAAATGCTCTACCCACAACTGCAAACCAAAATGTTATACGATCGCTTGTTTCCGAAAAATTAGTCAAAAAGTAAAATTACAGAATTTCGACCCAGCTCATCACAAATTATCTTTCGGTTGCTCTATTTCCTCAACCAAGCCTCCAAACATGATGCGGTTTTCACTAAAATACAGAGCATCGACCCACCTTTCAATTGATGCATAAATCTCAAAAATGATTTTTTTTCAGTTTTTCGAGAAAATCGTGGGCTAACCCATTGCCGAAAAAGTAGTATTTTCAAAACTATTTCCCACCCAATCAAAATGCACATCAAAAGAAAGGTATTTAAATGCTCTACCCACAACTGCAAACCAAAATGTTATACGATCGCTCGTTTCCGAAAAATTAGTCAAAAAGTAAAATTACAGAATTTCGACCCAGCTCATCACAAATTATCTTTCGGTTGCTCTATTTCCTCAACCAAGCCTCCAAACATGATGCGGTTTTCACTAAAATACAGAGCATCGACCCACCTTTCAATTGATGCATAAATTTCAAAAATGATTTTTTTTCAGTTTTTCGAGAAAATCGTGGGCTAACCCTTGCCGAAAAAAGTAGTATTTTCAAAACTATTTCCCACCCAATCAAAATGCACATCAAAAGAAAGGTATTTAAATGCTCTACCCACAACTGCAAACCAAAATGTTATACGATCGCTCGTTTCCGAAATATTAGTCAAAAAGTAAAATTACAGAATTTCTACCCAGCTCATCACAAATTATCTTTCGGTTGCTCTATTTCCTCAACCAAGCCTCCAAACATGATGCGGTTTTCACTAAAATACAGAGCATCGACCCACCTTTCAATTGATGCATAAATCACAAAAATGATTTTTTTTCAGTTTTTCGAGAAAATCGTGGGCTAACCCTTGCCGAAAAAAGTAGTATTTTCAAAACTATTTTCCACCCAATCAAAATGCACATCAAAAGAAAGGTATTTAAATGCTCTACCCACAACTGCAAACCAAAATGTTATACGATCTCTCGTTTCCGAAAAATTAGTCAAAAAGTAAAATTACAGAATTTCGACCCAGCTCATCACAAATTATCTTTCGGTTGCTCTATTTCCTCAACCAAGCCTCCAAACATGATGCGGTTTTCACTAAAATACAGAGCATCGACCCACCTTTCAATTGATGCATAAATCACAAAAATTTTTTTTTGTTTTCAGTTTTTCGAGAAAATCGTGGGCTAACCCATTGCCGAAAAAGTAGCATTTTCAAATCTATTTCCCACCCAATCAAAATGCACATCAAAAGAAAGGTATTTAAATGCTCTACCCACAACTGCAAACCAAAATGTTATACGATCGCTCGTTTCCGAAAAATTGGTCAAAAAGTAAAATTACAGAATTTCGACCCAGCTCATCACAAATTATCTTTCGGTTGCTCTATTTCCTCAACCAAGCCTCCAAACATGATGCGGTTTTCACTAAAATACAGAGCATCGACCCACCTTTCAATTGATGCATAAATCTCAAAAATGATTTTTTTTCAGTTTTTCGAGAAAATCGTGGGCTAACCCATTGCCGAAAAAGAAGTATTTTCAAAACTATTTCCCACCCAATCAAAATACACATCAAAAGAAAGGTATTTAAATGCTCTACCCACAACTGCAAACCAAAATGTTATACGATCGCTCGTTTCCGAAAAATTAGTCAAAAAGTAAAATTACAGAATTTCGACCCAGCTCATCACAAATTATCTTTCGGTTGCTCTATTTCCTCAACCAAGCCTCCAAACATGATGCGGTTTTCAATAAAATACAGAGCATCGACCCACCTTTCAATTGATGCATAAATCTCAAATATGATTTTTTTTCAGTTTTTCGAGAAAATCGTGGGCTAACCCATTGCCGAAAAAGTAGTATTTTCAAAACTATTTCCCACCCAATCAAAATGCACATCAAAAGAAAGGTATTTAAATGCTCTACCCACAACTGCAAACCAAAATGTTATACGATCGCTTGTTTCCGAAAAATTAGTCAAAAAGTAAAATTACAGAATTTCGACCCAGCTCATCACAAATTATCTTTCGGTTGCTCTATTTCCTCAACCAAGCCTCCAAACATGATGCGGTTTTCACTAAAATACAGAGCATCGACCCACCTTTCAATTGATGCATAAATCTCAAAAATGATTTTTTTTCAGTTTTTCGAGAAAATCGTGGGCTAACCCATTGCCGAAAAAGTAGTATTTTCAAAACTATTTCCCACCCAATCAAAATGCACATCAAAAGAAAGGTATTTAAATGCTCTACCCACAACTGCAAACCAAAATGTTATACGATCTCTCTTTTCCGAAAAATTAGTCAAAAAGTAAAATTACAGAATTTCGACCCAGCTCATCACAAATTATCTTTCGGTTGCTCTATTTCCTCAACCAAGCCTCCAAACATGATGCGGTTTTCACTAAAATACAGAGCATCGACCCACCTTTCAATTGATGCATAAATCACAAAAATGATTTTTTTTCAGTTTTTCGAGAAAACCGTGGGCTAACCCTTGCCGAAAAAAGTAGTATTTTCAAAACTATTTCCCACCCAATCAAAATGCACATCAAAAGAAAGGTATTTAAATGATCTACCCACAACTGCAAACCAAAATGTTATACGATCTCTCTTTTCCGAAAAATTAGTCAAAAAGTAAATTACAGAATTTCGACCCAGCTCATCACAAATTATCTTTCGGTTGCTCTATTTCCTCAACCAAGCCTCCAAACATGATGCGGTTTTCACTAAAATACAGAGCATCGACCCACCTTTCAATTGATGCATAAATCACAAAAATGATTTTTTTTCAGTTTTTCGAGAAAATCGTGGGCTAACCCTTGCCGAAAAAAGTAGTATTTTCAAAACTATTTCCCAACCAATCAAAATGCACATCAAAAGAAAGGTATTTAAATGCTCTACCCACAACTGCAAACCAAAATGTTATACGATCGCTCGTTTCCGAAAAATTAGTCAAAAAGTAAAATTACAGAATTTCGACCCAGCTCATCACAAATTATCTTTCGGTTGCTCTATTTCCTCAACCAAGCCTCCAAACATGATGCGGTTTTCACTAAAATACAGAGCATCGACCCACCTTTCAATTGATGCATAAATCACAAAAATGATTTTTTTTCAGTTTTTCGAGAAAATCGTGGGCTAACCCTTGCCGAAAAAAGTAGTATTTTCAAATCTATTTCCCACCCAATCAAAATGCACATCAAAAGAAAGGTATTTAAATGCTCTACCCCACAACTGCAAACCAAAATGGTATACGATCGCTCGTTTCCGAAAAATTAGTCAAAAAGTAAAATTACAGAATTTCGACCCAGCTCATTACAAATTATGTTTCGGTTGCTCTATTTCCTCAACCAAGCCTCCAAACATGATGCGGTTTTCACTAAAATACAGAGCATCGACCCACCTTTCAATTGATGCATAAATCTCAAAAATGATTTTTTTTTTCAGTTTTTCGAGAAAATCGTGGGCTAACCCTTGCCGAAAAAGAAGTATTTTCAAAACTATTTCCCACCCAATCAAAATGCACATCAAAAGAAAGGTATTTAAATGCTCTACCCACAACTGCAAACCAAAATGTTATACGATCGCTCGTTTCCGAAAAATTAGTCAAAAAGTAAAATTACAGAATTTCGACCCAGCTCATCACAAATTATCTTTCGGTTGCTCTATTTCCTCAACCAAGCCTCCAAACATGATGCGGTTTTCACTAAAATACAGAGCATCGACCCACCTTTCAATTGATGCATAAATCACAAAAATGATTTTTTTTCAGTTTTTCGAGAAAATCGTGGGCTAACCCATTGCCGAAAAAGTAGTATTTTCAAAACTATTTCCCACCCAATCAAAATACACATCAAAAGAAAGGTATTTAAATGCTCTACCCACAACTGCAAACCAAAATGTTATACGATCGCTCGTTTCCGAAAAATTAGTCAAAAAGTAAAATTACAGAATTTCGACCCAGCTCATCACAAATTATCTTTCGGTTGCTCTATTTCCTCAACCAAGCCTCCAAACATGATGCGGTTTTCACTAAAATACAGAGCATCGACCCACCTTTCAATTGATGCATAAATCTCAAAAATGTTTTTTTTCAGTTTTTCGAGAAAATCGTGGGCTAACCCTTGCCGAAAAAAGTAGTATTTTCAAATCTATTTCCCAGCCAATCAAAATGCACATCAAAAGAAAGGTATTTAAATGCTCTACCCACAACTGCAAACCAAAATGTTATACGATCGCTCGTTTCCGGAAAATTAGTCAAAAAGTAAAATTACAGAATTTCGACCCAGCTCATCACAAATTATCTCTCGGTTGCTCTATTTCCTCAACCAAGCCTCCAAACATGATGCGGTTTTCACTAAAATACAGAGCATCGACCCACCTTTCAATTGATGCATAAATCTCAAAAATGATTTTTTTTCAGTTTTTCGAGAAAATCGTGGGCTAACCCTTGCCGAAAAAGTAGTATTTTCAAAACTATTTCCCACCCAATCAAAATGCACATCAAAAGAAAGGTATTTAAATGCTCTACCCACAACTGCAAACCAAAATGTTATACGATCGCTCGTTTCCGAAAAATTAGTCGAAAAGTAAAATTACAGAATTTCGACCCAGCTCATCACAAATTATCTTTCGGTTGCTCTATTTCCTCAACCAAGCCTCCAAACATGATGCGGTTTTCACTAAAATACAGAGCATCGACCCACCTTTTCAATTGATGCATAAATCACATAAATGATTTTTTTTCAGTTTTTCGAGAAAATCGTGGGCTAACCCATTGCCGAAAAAGTAGTATTTTCAAAACTATTTCCCACCCAATCAAAATGCACATCAAAAGAAAGGTATTTAAATGCTCTACCCACAACTGCAAACCAAAATGTTATACGATCGCTCGTTTCCGAAAAATTAGTCAAAAAGTAAAATTACAGAATTTCGACCCAGCTCATCACAAATTATCTTTCGGTTGCTCTATTTCCTCAACCAAGCCTCCAAACATGATGCGGTTTTCACTAAAATACAGAGCATCGACCCACCTTTCAATTGATGCATAAATCTCAAAAATGATTTTTTTTCAGTTTTTCGAGAAAATCGTGGGCTAACCCTTGCCGAAAAAAGTAGTATTTTCAAAACTATTTCCCACCCAATCAAAATGCACATCAAAAGAAAGGTATTTAAATGCTCTACCCACAACTGCAAACCAAAATGTTATACGATCGCTCGTTTCCGAAAAATTAGTCAAAAAGTAAAATTACAGAATTTCGACCCAGCTCATCACAAATTATCTTTCGGTTGCTCTTCTTCCTCAACCAAGCCTCCAAACATGATGCGGTTTTCACTAAAATACAGAGCATCGACCCACCTTTCAATTGATGCATAAATCACAAAAATGATTTTTTTTCAGTTTTTTCGAGAAAATCGTGCCGAAAAAAGTAGTATTTTCAAAACTATTTCCCACCCAATCAAAATGCACATCAAAAGAAAGGTACTTAAATGCTCTACCCACAACTGCAAACCAAAATGTTATACGATCGCTCGTTTCCGAAAAATTAGTCAAAAAGTAAAATTACAGAATTTCGACCCAGCTCATCCCAAATTATCTTTCGGTTGCTCTATTTCCTCAACCAAGCCTTCAAACATGATGCGGTTTTCACTAAAATACAGAGGATCGACCCACCTTTCAATTGATGCATAAATCACATAAATGATTTTTTTTCAGTTTTTCGAGAAAATCGTGGGCTAACCCATTGCCGAAAAAAGTAGTATTTTCAAAACTATTTCCCACCCAATCAAAATGCACATCAAAAGAAAGGTATTTAAATGCTCTACCCACAACTGCAAACCAAAATGTTATACGATCGCTCGTTTCCGAAAAATTAGTCAAAAAGTAAAATTACAGAATTTCGACCCAGCTCATCACAAATTATCTTTCGGTTGCTCTATTTCCTCAACCAAGCCTCCAAACATGATGCGGTTTTCACTAAAATACAGAGCATCGACCCACCTTTCAATTGATGCATAAATCTCAAAAATGATTTTTTTTCAGTTTTTCGAGAAAATCGTGGGCTAAAGCTTGCCGAAAAAAGTAGTATTTTCAAATCTGTTTCCCACCCAATCAAAATGCACATCAAAAGAAAGGTATTTAAATGCTCTACCCACAACTGCAAACCAAAATGTTATACGATCGCTCGTTTCCGAAAAATTAGTCAAAAAGTAAAATTACAGAATTTCGACCCAGCTCATCACAAATTATCTTTCGGTTGCTCTATTTCCTCAACCAAGCCTCCAAACATGATGCGGTTTTCACTAAAATACAGAGCATCGACCCACCTTTCAGTTGATGCATAAATCACAAAAATGATTTTTTTTTCAGTTTTTCGAGAAAATCGTGGGCTAACCCTTGCCGAAAAAAGTAGTATTCTCAAAACTATTTCCCACCCAATCAAAATGCACATCAAAAGAAAGGTATTTAAATGCTCTACCCACAACTGCAAACCAAAATGTTATACGATCGCTCGTTTCCGAAAAATTAGTCAAAAAGTAAAATTACCGAATTTCGACCCAGCTCATCACAAATTATCTTTCGGTTGCTCTATTTCCTCAACCAAGCCTCCAAACATGATGCGGTTTTCACTAAAATACAGAGCATCGACCCACCTTTCAATTGATGCATAAATCACAAAAATGATTTTTTTTCAGTTTTTCGAGAAAATCGTGGGCTAACCCTTGCCGAAAAAAGTAGTATTTTCAAAACTATTTCCCACCCAATCAAAATGCACATCAAAAGAAAGGTATTTAAATGCTCTACCCACAACTGCAAACCAAAATGTTATACGATCTCTCTTTTCCGAAAAATTAGTCAAAAAGTAAAATTACAGAATTTCGACCCAGCTCATCACAAATTATCTTTCGGTTGCTCTATTTCCTCAACCAAGCCTCCAAACATGATGCGGTTTTCACTAAAATACAGAGCATCGACCCACCTTTCAATTGATGCATAAATTACAAAAATGATTTTTTTTTCAGTTTTTCGAGAAAATCGTGGGCTAACCCTTGCCGAAAAAAGTAGTATTTTCAAAACTATTTCCCACCCAATCAAAATGCACATCAAAAGAAAGGTTTTTAAATGCTCTACCCACAACTGCAAACCAAAATGTTATACAATCGCTCGTTTCCGAAAAATTAGTCAAAAAGTAAAATTACAGAATTTCGACCCAGCTCATCACAAATTATCTTTCGGTTGCTCTATTTCCTCAACCAAGCCTCCACACATGATGCGGTTTTCACTAAAATACAGAGCATCGACCCACCTTTCCATTGATGCATAAATCACAAAAATGATTTTTTTTCAGTTTTTCGAGAAAATCGTGGGCTAACCCATTGCCGAAAAAGTATTATTTTCAAAACTATTTCCCACCCAATCAAAATGCACATCAAAAGAAAGGTATTTAAATGCTCTACCCACAACTGCAAACCAAAATGTTATACGATCGCTCGTTTCCAAAAAATTAGTCAAAAAGTAAAATTACAGAATTTCGACCCAGCTCATCACAAATTATCTTTCGGTTGCTCTATTTCCTCAACCAAGCCTCCAAACATGATGCGGTTTTCACTAAAATACAGAGCATCGACCCACCTTTCAATTGATGCGTAAATCACAAAAATGATTTTTTTTCAGTTTTTCGAGAAAATCGTGGGCTAACCCATTGCCGAAAAAAGTAGTATTTTCAAAACTATTTCCCACCCAATCAAAATGCTCATCAAAAGAAAGGTATTTAAATGCTCTACCCACAACTGCAAACCAAAATGTTATACGATCGCTCGTTTCCGAAAAATTAGTCAAATAGTAAAATTACAGAATTTCGACCCAGCTCATCACAAATTATCTTTCGGTTGCTCTATTTCCTCAACCAAGCCTCCAAACATGATGCGGTTTTCACTAAAATACAGAGCATCGACCCACCTTTCAATTGATGCATAAATCACAAAAATGATTTTTTTTCAGTTTTTCGAGAAAATCGTGGGCTAACCCTTTCCGAAAAAAGTAGTATTTTCAAAACTATTTCCCACCCAATCAAAATACACATCAAAAGAAAGGTATTTAAATGCTCTACCCACAACTGCAAACCAAAATGTTATACGATCTCTCTTTTCCGAAAAATTAGTCAAAAAGTAAAACTACAGAATTTCGACCCAGCTCATCACAAATTATCTTTCGGTTGCTCTATTTCCTCAACCAAGCCTCCAAACATGATGCGGTTTTCACTAAAATACAGAGCATCGACCCACCTTTCAATTGATGCATAAATCACAAAAATGATTTTTTTTCAGTTTTTCGAGAAAATCGTGGGCTAACCCTTGCCGAAAAAAGTAGTATTTTCAAAACTATTTCCCACCCAATCAAAATGCACATCAAAAGAAAGGTATTTAAATGCTCTACCCACAACTGCAAACCAAAATGTTATACGATCGCTCGTTTCCGAAAAATTAGTCAAAAAGTAAAATTACAGAATTTCGACCCAGCTCATCACAAATTATCTTTCGGTTGCTCTATTTCCTCAACCAAGCCTCCAAACATTATGCGGTTTTCACTAAAATACAGAGCATCGACCCACCTTTCAATTGATGCATAAATCACAAAAATGATTTTTTTTCAGTTTTTCGAGAAAATCGTGGGCTAACCCTTGCCGAAAAAAGTAGTATTTTCAAAACTATTTCCCACCCAATCAAAATGCACATCAAAAGAAAGGTATTTAAATGCTCTACCCACAACTGCAAACCAAAATGTTATACGATCGCTCGTTTCCGAAAAATTAGTCAAAAAGTAAAATTACCGAATTTCGACCCAGCTCATCACAAATTATCTTTCGGTTGCTCTATTTCCTCAACCAAGCCTCCAAACATGATGCGGTTTTCACTAAAATACAGAGCATCGACCCACCTTTCAATTGATGCATAAATCACAAAAATGATTTTTTTTCAGTTTTTCGAGAAAATCGTGGGCTAACCCTTGCCGAAAAAAGTAGTATTTTCAAAACTATTTCCCACCCAATCAAAATGCACATCAAAAGAAAGGTATTTAAATGCTCTACCCACAACTGCAAACCAAAAGGTTATACGATCTCTCTTTTCCGAAAAATTAGTCAAAAGTAAAATTACAGAATTTCGACCCAGCTCATCACAAATTATCTTTCGGTTGCTCTATTTCCTCAACCAAGCCTCCAAACATGATGCAGTTTTCACTAAAATACAGAGCATCGACCCACCTTTCAATTGATGCATAAATCACAAAAATGATTTTTTTTCAGTTTTTCGAGAAAATCGTGGGCTAACCCTTGCCGAAAAAAGTAGTATTTTCAAAACTATTTCCCACCCAATCAAAATGCACATCAAAAGAAAGGTATTTAAATGCTCTACCCACAACTGCAAACCAAAATGTTATACGATCGCTCGTTTCCGAAAAATTAGTCAAAAAGTAAAATTACAGAATTTCGACCCAGCTCATCACAAATTATCTTTCGGTTGCTCTATTTCCTCAACCAAGCCTCCAAACATGATGCGGTTTTCACTAAAATACAGAGCATCGACCCACCTTTCAATTGATGCATAAATCACAAAAATGATTTTTTTTTCAGTTTTTCGAGAAAATCGTGGGCTAACCCATTGCCGAAAAAGTAGTATTTTCAAAACTATTTCCCACCCAATCAAAATGCACATCAAAAGAAAGGTATTTAAATGCTCTACCCACAACTGCAAACCAAAATGTTATACGATCGCTCGTTTCCGAAAAATTAGTCAAAAAGTAAAATTACAGAATTTCGACCCAGCTCATCACAAATTATCTTTCGGTTGCTCTATTTCCTCAACCAAGCCTCCAAACATGATGCGGTTTTCACTAAAATACAGAGCATCGACCCACCTTTCAATTGATGCATAAATCTCAAAAATGATTTTTTTTCAGTTTTTCGAGAAAATCGTGGGCTAACCCATTGCCGAAAAAGTAGTATATTCAAAACTATTTCCCACCCAATCAAAATGCACATCAAAAGAAAGGTATTTAAATGCTCTACCCACAACTGCAAACCAAAATGTTATACGATCGCTCGTTTCCGAAAAATTAGTCAAAAAGTAAAATTACAGAATTTCGACCCAGCTCATCACAAATTATCTTTCGGTTGCTCTATTTCCTCAACCAAGCCTCCAAACATGATGCGGTTTTCACTAAAATACAGAGCATCGACCCACCTTTCAATTGATGCATAAATCTCAAAAATGATTTTTTTTCAGTTTTTCGAGAAAATCGTGGGCTAACCCTTGCCGAAAAAAGTAGTATTTTCAAAACTATTTCCACCCAATCAAAATGCACATCAAAAGAAAGGTATTTAAATGCTCTACCCACAACTGCAAACCAAAATGTTATACGATCGCTCGTTTCCGAAAAATTAGTCAAAATGTAAAATTACAGAATTTCGACCCAGCTCATCACAAATTATCTTTCGGTTGCTCTATTTCCTCAACCAAGCCTCCAAACATGATGCGGTTTTCACTAAAATACAGAGCATCGACCCACCTTTCAATTGATGCATAAATCACAAAAATGATTTTTTTTCAGTTTTTCGAGAAAATCGTGGGCTAACCCATTGCCGAAAAAGTAGCATTTTCAAATCTATTTCCCACCCAATCAAAATGCACATCAAAAGAAAGGTATTTAAATGCTCTACCCACAACTGCAAACCAAAATGTTATACGATCGCTCGTTTCCGAAAAATTAGTCAAAAAGTAAAATTACAGAATTTCGACCCAGCTCATCACAAATTATCTTTCGGTTGCTCTATTTCCTCAACCAAGCCTCCAAACATGATGCGGTTTTCACTAAAATACAGAGCATCGACCCACCTTTCAATTGATGCATAAATCTCAAAAATGATTTTTTTTCAGTTTTTCAAAAAAATTGTTGGCTAACCCTTGCCGAAAAAGTAGTATTTTCAAAATTATTTCCCAACCAATCAAAATACACATCAAAAGAAAGGTATTTAAATGCTCTACCCACAACTGCAAACCAAAATGTTATACGATCGCTCGTTTCCGAAAAATTAGTCAAAAAGTAAAATTACAGAATTTCGACCCAGCTCATCACAAATTATCTTTCGGTTGCTCTATTTCCTCAACCAAGCCTCCAAACATGATGCGGTTTTCACTAAAATACAGAGCATCGACCCACCTTTCAATTGATGCATCAATCACAAAAATGATTTTTTTTCAGTTTTTCGAGAAAATCGTGGGCTAACCCTTGCCGAAAAAAGTAGTATTTTCAAAACTATTTCCCACCCAATCAAAATGCACATCAAAAGAAAGGTATTTAAATGCTCTACCCACAACTGCAAACCAAAATGTTATACGATCGCTCGTTTCCGAAAAATTAGTCAAAAAGTAAAATTACAGAATTTCGACCCAGCTCATCACAAATTATCTTTCGGTTGCTCTATTTCCTCAACCAAGCCTCCAAGCATGATGCGGTTTTCACTAAAATACAGAGCATCGACCCACCTTTCAATTGATGCATAAATCACAAAAAAGATTTTTTTTCAGTTTTTCGAGAAAATCGTGGGCTAACCCTTGCCGAAAAAAGTAGTATTTTCAAAACTATTTCCCACCCAATCAAAATGCACATCAAAAGAAAGGTATTTAAATGCTCTACCCACAACTGCAAACCAAAATGTTATACGATCGCTCGTTTCCGAAAAATTAGTCAAAAAGTAAAATTACAGAATTTCGACCCAGCTCATCACAAATTATCTTTCGGTTGCTCTATTTCCTCAACCAAGCCTCCAAACATGATGCGGTTTTCACTAAAATACAGAGCATCGACCCACCTTTCAATTGATGCATAAATCTCAAAAATGATTTTTTTTTCAGTTTTTCGAGAAAATCGTGGGCTAACCCATTGCCGAAAAAGTAGTATTTTCAAATCTATTTCCCACCCAATCAAAATACACATCAAAAGAAAGGTATTTAAATGCTCTACCCACAACTGCAAACCAAAATGTTATACGATCGCTCGTTTCCGAAAAATTAGTCAAAAAGTAAAATTACAGAATTTCGACCCAGCTCATCACAAATTATCTTTCGGTTGCTCTATTTCCTCAACCAAGCCTCCAAACATGATGCGGTTTTCACTAAAATACAGAGCATCGACCCACCTTTCAATTGATGCATAAATCTCAAAAATGATTTTTTTTCAGTTTTTCGAAAAAATCGTGGGCTAACCCTTGCCGAAAAAGTAGTATTTTCAAAATTATTTCCCAACCAATCAAAATACACATCAAAAGAAAGGTATTTAAATGCTCTACCCACAACTGCAAACCAAAATGTTATACGATCGCTCGTTTCCGAAAAATTAGTCAAAAAGTAAAATTACAGAATTTCGACCCAGCTCATCACAAATTATCTTTCGGTTGCTCTATTTCCTCAACCAAGCCTCCAAACATGATGCGGTTTTCACTAAAATACAGAGCATCGACCCACCTTTCAATTGATGCATAAATCACAAAAATGATTTTTTTTTCAGTTTTTCGAGAAAATCGTGGGCTAACCCTTGCCGAAAAAAGTAGTATTTTCAAAACTATTTCCCACCCAATCAAAATGCACATCAAAAGAAAGGTATTTAAATGCTCTACCCACAACTGCAAACCAAAATGTTATACGATCGCTCGTTTCCGAAAAATTAGTCAAAAAGTAAAATTACAGAATTTCGACCCAGCTCATCACAAATTATCTTTCGGTTGCTCTATTTCCTCAACCAAGCCTCCAAGCATGATGCGGTTTTCACTAAAATACAGAGCATCGACCCACCTTTCAATTGATGCATAAATCACAAAAATGATTTTTTTTCAGTTTTTCGAGAAAATCGTGGGCTAACCCTTGCCGAAAAAAGTAGTATTTTCAAAACTATTTCCCACCCAATCAAAATGCACATCAAAAGAAAGGTATTTAAATGCTCTACCCACAACTGCAAACCAAAATGTTATACGATCGCTCGTTTCCGAAAAATTAGTCAAAAAGTAAAATTACAGAATTTCGACCCAGCTCATCACAAATTATCTTTCGGTTGCTCTATTTCCTCAACCAAGCCTCCAAACATGATGCGGTTTTCACTAAAATACAGAGCATCGACCCACCTTTCAATTGATGCATAAATCTCAAAAATGATTTTTATTCAGTTTTTCGAGAAAATCGTGGGCTAACCCATTGCCGAAAAAGTAGCATTTTCAAATCTATTTCCCACATAATCAAAATGCACATCAAAAGAAAGGTATTTAAATGCTCTACCCACAACTGCAAACCAAAATGTTATACGATCGCTCGTTTCCGAAAAATTAGTCAAAAAGTAAAATTACAGAATTTCGACCCAGCTCATCACAAATTATCTTTCGGTTGCTCTATTTCCTCAACCCAGCCTCCAAACATGATGCGGTTTTCACTAAAATACAGAGCATCGACCCACCTTTCAATTGATGCATAAATCACAAAAATGATTTTTTTTCAGTTTTTCGAGAAAATCGTGGGCTAACCCATTGCCGAAAAAGTAGTATTTTCAAAACTATTTCCCACCCAATCAAAATGCACATCAAAAGAAAGGTATTTAAATGCTCTACCCACAACTGCAAACCAAAATGTTATACGATCACTCGTTTCCGAAAAATTAGTCAAAAAGTAAAATTTCAGAATTTCGACCCAGCTCATCACAAATTATCTTTCGGTTGCTCTATTTCCTCAACCAAGCCTCAAACATGATGCGGTTTTCACTAAAATACATAGCATCGACCCACCTTTCAATTGATGCATAAATCACAAAAATGATTTTTTTTCAGTTTTTCGAGAAAATCGTGGGCTAACCCTTGCCGAAAAAAGTAGTATTTTCAAAACTATTTCCCACCCAATCAAAATGCACATCAAAAGAAAGGTATTTAAATGCTCTACCCACAACTGCAAACAAAATGTTATACGATCGCTCGTTTCCGAAAAATTAGTCAAAAAGTAAAATTACAGAATTTCGACCCAGCTCATCACAAATTATCTTTCGGTTGCTCTATTTCCTCAACCAAGCCTCCAAACATGATGCGGTTTTCACTAAAATACAGAGCATCGACCCACCTTTCAATTGATGCATAAATTACAAAAATGATTTTTTTTTCATTTTTTCGAGAAAATCGTGGGCTAACCCTTGCCGAAAAAAGTAGTATTTTCAAAACTATTTCCCACCCAATCAAAATGCACATCAAAAGAAAGGTATTTAAATGCTCTACCCACAACTGCAAACCAAAATGTTATACGATCGCTCGTTTCCGAAAAATTAGTCAAAAAGTAAAATTACAGAATTTCGACCCAGCTCATCACAAGTTATCTTTCGGTTACTCTATTTCCTCAACCAAGCCTCCAAACATGATGCGGTTTTCACTAAAATACAGAGCATCGACCCACCTTTCAATTGATGCGTAAATCACAAAAATGATTTTTTTTTCAGTTTTTCGAGAAAATCGTGGGCTAACCCTTGCCGAAAAAGTAGTATTTTCAAAACTATTTCCCACCCAATCAAAATGCACATCAAAAGAAAGGTATTTAAATGCTCTACCCACAACTGAAAACCAAAATGTTATACGATCGCTCGTTTCCGAAAAATTAGTCAAAAAGTAAAATTACGGAATTTCGACCCAGCTCATCACAAATTATCTTTCGGTTGCTCTATTTCCTCAACCAAGCCTCCAAACATGATGCGGTTTTCACAAATCACAAAAATGATTTTTTTTTCAGTTTTTCGAGAAAATCGTGGGCTAACCCTTTCCGAAAAAAGTAGTATTTTCAAAACTATTTCCCACCCAATCAAAATACACATCAAAAGAAAGGTATTTAAATGCTCTACCCACAACTGCAAACCAAAATGTTATACGATCGCTCGTTTCCGAAAAATTAGTCAAAAAGTAAAATTACAGAATTTCGACCCAGCTCATCACAAATTATCTTTCGGTTGCTCTATTTCCTCAACCAAGCCTCCAAACATTATGCGGTTTTCACTAAAATACAGAGCATCGACCCACCTTTCAATTGATGCATAAATCACAAAAATGATTTTTTTTTCAGTTTTTCGAGAAAATCGTGGGCTAACCCTTGCCGAAAAAAGTAGTATTTTCAAAACTATTTCCCACCCAATCAAAATGCACATCAAAAGAAAGGTATTTAAATGCTCTACCCACAACTGCAAACCAAAAGGTTATACGATCTCTCTTTTCCGAAAAATTAGTCAAAAAGTAAAATTACAGAATTTCGACCCAGCTCATCACAAATTATCTTTCGGTTGCTCTATTTCCTCAACCAAGCCTCCAAACATGATGCGGTTTTCACTAAAATACAGAGCATCGACCCACCTTTCAATTGATGCATAAATCACAAAAATGATTTTTTTTCAGTTTTTCGAGAAAATCGTGGGCTAACCCTTGCCGAAAAAAGTAGTATTTTCAAAACTATTTCCCACCCAATCAAAATGCACATCAAAAGAAAGGTATTTAAATGCTCTACCCACAACTGCAAACCAAAATGTTATACTATCGCTCGTTTCCGAAAAATTAGTCAAAAAGTAAAATTACAGAATTTCGACCCAGCTCATCACAAATTATCTTTCGGTTGCTCTATTTCCTCAACCAAGCCTCCAAACATGATGCGGTTTTCACTAAAATACAGAGCATCGACCCACCTTTCAATTGATGCATAAATCACAAAAATGATTTTTTTTTCAGTTTTTCGAGAAAATCGTGGGCTAACCCATTGCCGAAAAAGTAGTATTTTCAAAACTATTTCCCACCCAATCAAAATGCACATCAAAAGAAAGGTATTTAAATGCTCTACCCACAACTGCAAACCAAAATGTTATACAATCGCTCGTTTCCGAAAAATTAGTCAAAAAGTAAAATTACAGAATTTCGACCCAGCTCATCACAGATTATCTTTCGGTTGCTCTATTTCCTCAACCAAGCCTATAAACATGATGCGGTTTTCACTAAAATATAGAGCATCGACCCACCTTTCAATTGATGCATAAATCTCAAAAATGATTTTTTTTCAGTTTTTCGAGAAAATCGTGGGCTAACCCATTGCCGAAAAAGTAGTATATTCAAAACTATTTCCCACCCAATCAAATGCACATCAAAAGAAAGGTATTTAAATGCTCTACCCACAACTGCAAACCAAAATGTTATACGATCTCTCTTTTCCGAAAAATTAGTCAAAAAGTAAAATTACAGAATTTCGACCCAGCTCATCACAAATTATCTTTCGGTTGCTCTATTTCCTCAACCAAGCCTCCAAACATGATGCGGTTTTCACTAAAATACAGAGCATCGACCCACCTTTCAATTGATGCATAAATCTCAAAAATGATTTTTTTTTAGTTTTTCGAGAAAATCGTGGGCTAACCCTTGCCGAAAAAAGTAGTATTTTCAAAACTATTTCCACCCAATCAAAATGCACATCAAAAGAAAGGTATTTAAATGCTCTACCCACAACTGCAAACCAAAATGTTATACGATCGCTCGTTTCCGAAAAATTAGTCAAAAAGTAAAATTACAGAATTTCGACCCAGCTCATCACAAATTATCTTTCGGTTGCTCTATTTCCTCAACCAAGCCTCCAAACATGATGGGGTTTTCACTAAAATACAGAGCATCGACCCACCTTTCAATTGATGCATAAATCACAAAAATGATTTTTTTTCAGTTTTTCGAGAAAATCGTGGGCTAACCCTTGCCGAAAAAAGTAGTATTTTCAAAACTATTTCCACCCAATCAAAATGCACATCAAAAGAAAGGTATTTAAATGCTCTACCCACAACTGCAAACCAAAATGTTATACGATCGCTCGTTTCCGAAAAATTAGTCAAAAAGTAAAATTACAGAATTTCGACCCAGCTCATCACAAATTATCTTTCGGTTGCTCTATTTCCTCAACCAAGCCTCCAAACATGATGCGGTTTTCACTAAAATACAGAGCATCGACCCACCTTTCAATTGATGCATAAATCACAAAAATGATTTTTTTTTCAGTTTTTCGAGAAAATCGTGGGCTAACCCATTGCCGAAAAAGTAGCATTTTCAAATCTATTTCCCACCCAATCAAAATGCACATCAAAAGAAAGGTATTTAAATGCTCTACCCACAACTGCAAACCAAAATGTTATACGATCGCTCGTTTCCGAAAAATTAGTCAAAAAGTAAAATTACAGAATTTCGACCCAGCTCATCACAAATTATCTTTCGGTTGCTCTATTTCCTCAACCAAGCCTCCAAACATGATGCGGTTTTCACTAAAATACAGAGCATCGACCCACCTTTCAATTGATGCATAAATCACAAAAATGATTTTTTTTCAGTTTTCGAGAAAATCGTGGGCTAACCCTTGCCGAAAAAGTAGTATTTTCAAAACTATTTCCCACCCAATCAAAATGCACATCAAAAGAAAGGTATTTAA
The DNA here is from genome assembly GCF_945859685.1 of Eupeodes corollae. Classification (NCBI taxonomy): domain Eukaryota; kingdom Metazoa; phylum Arthropoda; class Insecta; order Diptera; family Syrphidae; genus Eupeodes; species Eupeodes corollae. The sequence goes on from NW_026605466.1 coordinate 29,078, forward strand.
ATGCTCTACCCACAACTGCAAACCAAAATGTTATACGATCGCTCGTTTCCGAAAAATTAGTCAAAAAGTAAAATTACAGAATTTCGACCCAGCTCATCACAAATTATCTTTCGGTTGCTCTATTTCCTCAACCAAGCCTCCAAACATGATGCGGTTTTCACTAAAATACAGAGCATCGACCCACCTTTCAATTGATGCATAAATCACAAAAATGATTTTTTTTCAGTTTTTCGAGAAAATCGTAGGCTAACCCTTGCCGAAAAAAGTAGTATTTTCAAAACTATTTCCCACCCAATCAAAATGCACATCAAAAGAAAATGTATTTAAATGCTCTACCCACAACTGCAAACCAAAATGTTATACAATCACTCGTTTCCGAAAAATTAGTCAAAAAGTAAAATTACAGAATTTCGACCCAGCTCATCACAAATTATCTTTCGGTTGCTCTATTTCCTCAACCAAGCCTCCAAACATGATGCGGTTTTCACTAAAATACAGAGCATCGACCCACCTTTCAATTGATGCATAAATCACAAAAATGATTTTTTTTTCAGTTTTTCGAAAAAATCGTGGGCTAACCCTTGCCGAAAAAAGTAGTATTTTCAAAACTATTTCCCACCCAATCAAAATGGACATCAAAAGAAAGGTATTTAAATGCTCTACCCACAACTGCAAACCAAAATGTTATACGATCGCTCGTTTCCGAAAAATAAGTCAAAAAGTAAAATTACAGAATTTCGACCCAGCTCATCACAAATTATCTTTCGGTTGCTCTATTTCCTCAACCAAGCCCCCAAAAATGATGCGGTTTTCACTAAAATACAGAGCATCGACCCACCTTTCAATTGATGCATAAATCTCAAAAATGATTTTTATTCAGTTTTTCGAGAAAATCGTGGGCTAACCCATTGCCGAAAAAATAGCATTTTCAAATCTATTTCCCACATAATCAAAATGCACATCAAAAGAAAGGTATTTAAATGCTCTACCCACAACTGCAAACCAAAATGTTATACGATCGCTCGTTTCCGAAAAATTAGTCAAAAAGTAAAATTACAGAATTTCGACCCAGCTCATCATAAATTATCTTTCGGTTGCTCTATTTCCTCAACCCAGCCTCCAAACATGATGCGGTTTTCACTAAAATACAGAGCATCGACCCACCTTTCAATTGATGCATAAATCACAAAAATGATTTTTTTTCAGTTTTTCGAGAAAATCGTGGGCTAACCCATTGCCGAAAAAGTAGTATTTTCAAAACTATTTCCCACCCAATCAAAATGCACATCAAAAGAAAGGTATTTGAATGCTCTACCCACAACTGCAAACCAAAATGTTATACGATCTCTCTTTTCCGAAAAATTAGTCAAAAAGTAAAATTACAGAATTTCGACCCAGCTCATCACAAATTATCTTTCGGTTGCTCTATTTCCTCAACCAAGCCTCCAAACATGATGCGGTTTTCACTAAAATACAGAACATTGACCCACCTTTCAATTGATGCATAAATCACAAAAATGATTTTTTTTTTCAGTTTTTCGAGAAAATCGTGGGCTAACCCATTGCCGAAAAAGTAGCATTTTCAAATCTATTTCCCACCCAATTAAAATGCACATCAAAAGAAAGGTATTTAAATGCTCTACCCACAACTGCAAACCAAAATGTTATACGATCTCTCTTTTCCGAAAAATTAGTCAAAAAGTAAAATTACAGAATTTCGACCCAGCTCATCACAAATTATCTTTCGGTTGCTCTATTTCCTCAACCAAGCCTCCAAACATGATGCGGTTTTCACTAAAATACAGAGCATCGACCCACCTTTCAATTGATGCATAAATCACAAAAATGATTTTTTTTCAGTTTTTCGAGAAAATCGTGGGCTAACCCTTGCCGAAAAAAGTAGTATTTTCAAAACTATTTCCCACCCAATCAAAATGCACATCAAAAGAAAGGTATTTAAATGCTCTACCCACAACTGCAAACCAAAATGTTATACGATCGCTCGTTTCCGAAAAATTAGTCAAAAAGTAAAATTACAGAATTTCGACCCAGCTCATCACAAATTATCTTTCGGTTGCTCTATTTCCTCAACCAAGCCTCCGAACATGATGCGGTTTTCACTAAAATACAGAGCATCGACCCACCTTTCAATTGATGCATAAATCACAAAAATGATTTTTTTTCAGTTTTTCGAGAAAATCGTGGGCTAACCCTTGCCGAAAAAAGTAGTATTTTCAAAATTATTTCCCAACCAATCAAAATACACATCAAAAGAAAGGTATTTAAATGCTCTACCCACAACTGCAAACCAAAATGTTATACGATCGCTCGTTTCCGAAAAATTAGTCAAAAAGTAAAATTACAGAATTTCGACCCAGCTCATCACAAATTATCTTTCGGTTGCTCTATTTCCTCAACCAAGCCTCCAAACATGATGCGGTTTTCACTAAAATAAAGAGAATCGACCCACCTTTCAATTGATGCATAAATCACAAAAATGATTTTTTTCAGTTTTTCGAGAAAATCGTGGGCTAACCCATTGCCGAAAAAGTAGCATTTTCAAATCTATTTCCCACCCAATCAAAATGCACATCAAAAGAAAGGTATTTAAATGCTCTACCCACAACTGCAAACCAAAATGTTATACGATCGCTCGTTTCCGAAAAATTAGTCAAAAAGTAAAATTACAGAATTTCGACCCAGCTCATCACAAATTATCTTTCGGTTGCTCTATTTCCTCAACCAAGCCTCCAAACATGATGCGGTTTTCACTAAAATACAGAGCATCGACCCACCTTTCAATTGATGCATAAATCACAAAAATGATTTTTTTTTCAGTTTTTCGAGAAAATCGTGGGCTAACCCTTGCCGAAAAAAGTAGTATTTTCAAAACTATTTCCCACCCAATCAAAATGCACATCAAAAGAAAGTTATTTAAATGCTCTACCCACAACTGCAAACCAAAATGTTATACGATCGCTCGTTTCCGAAAAATTAGTCAAAAAGTAAAATTACAGAATTTCGCCCCAGCTCATCACAAATTATCTTTCGGTTGCTCTATTTCCTCAACCAAGCCTCCAAACATGATGCGGTTTTCACTAAAATACAGAGCATCGACCCACCTTTCAATTGATGCATAAATCACAAAAATGATTTTTTTTCAGTTTTTCGAGAAAATCGTGGGCTAACCCTTGCCGAAAAAAGTAGTATTTTCAAAACTATTTCCCACCCAATCAAAATGCACATCAAAAGAAAGGTATTTAAATGCTCTACCCACAACTGCAAACCAAAATGTTATACGATCGCTCGTTTCCGAAAAATTAGTCAAAAAGTAAAATTACAGAATTTCGACCCAGCTCATCACAAATTATCTTTCGGTTGCTCTATTTCCTCAACCAAGCCTCCAAACATGATGCGGTTTTCACTAAAATACAGAGCATCGACCCACCTTTCAATTGATGCATAAATCTCAAAAATGATTTTTTTTCAGTTTTTTGAGAAAATCGTGGGCTAACCCTTGCCGAAAAAAGTAGTATTTTCAAAACTATTTCCCACCCAATCAAAATGCACATCAAAAGAAAGGTATTTAAATGCTCTACCCACAACTGCAAACCAAAATGTTATACGATCGCTCGTTTCCGAAAAATTAGTCAAAAAGTAAAATTACAGAATTTTGACCCAGCTCATCACAAATTATCTTTCGGTTGCTCTATTTCCTCAACCAAGCCTCCAAACATGATGCGGTTTTCACTAAAATACAGAGCATCGACCCACCTTTCAATTGATGCATAAATCTCAAAAATGATTTTTTTTCAGTTTTTCGAGAAAATCGTGGGCTAACCCTTGCCGAAAAAAGTAGTATTTTCAAAACTATTTCCCACCCAATCAAAATGCACATCAAAAGAAAGGTATTTAAATGCTCTACCCACAACTGCAAACCAAAATGTTATACGATCTCTCTTTTCCGAAAAATTAGTCAAAAAGTAAAATTACAGAATTTCGACCCAGCTCATCACAAATTATCTTTCGGTTGCTCTATTTCCTCAACCAAGCCTCCAAACATGATGCGGTTTTCACTAAAATACAGAGCATCGACCCACCTTTCAATTGATGCATAAATCACAAAAATGATTTTTTTTCAGTTTTTCGAGAAAATCGTGGGCTAACCCTTGCCGAAAAAAGTAGTATTTTCAAAACTATTTCCCACCCAATCAAAATGCACATCAAAAGAAAGGTATTTAAATGCTCTACCCACAACTGCAAACCAAAATGTTATACGATCGCTCGTTTCCGAAAAATTAGTCAAAAAGTAAAATTACAGAATTTCGACCCAGCTCATCACAAATTATCTTTCGGTTGCTCTATTTCCTCAACCAAGCCTCCGAACATGATGCGGTTTTCACTAAAATACAGAGCATCGACCCACCTTTCAATTGATGCATAAATCACAAAAATGATTTTTTTCAGTTTTTCGAGAAAATCGTGGGCTAACCCTTGCCGAAAAAAGTAGTATTTTCAAAATTATTTCCCAACCAATCAAAATACACATCAAAAGAAAGGTATTTAAATGCTCTACCCACAACTGCAAACCAAAATGTTATACGATCGCTCGTTTCCGAAAAATTAGTCAAAAAGTAAAATTACAGAATTTCGACCCAGCTCATCACAAATTATCTTTCGGTTGCTCTATTTCCTCAACCAAGCCTCCAAACATGATGCGGTTTTCACTAAAATAAAGAGCATCGACCCACCTTTCAATTGATGCATAAATCACAAAAATGATTTTTTTCAGTTTTTCGAGAAAATCGTGGGCTAACCCATTGCCGAAAAAGTAGCATTTTCAAATCTATTTCCCACCCAATCAAAATGCACATCAAAAGAAAGGTATTTAAATGCTCTACCCACAACTGCAAACCAAAATGTTATACGATCGCTCGTTTCCGAAAAATTAGTCAAAAAGTAAAATTACAGAATTTCGACCCAGCTCATCACAAATTATCTTTCGGTTGCTCTATTTCCTCAACCAAGCCTCCAAACATGATGCGGTTTTCACTAAAATACAGAGCATCGACCCACCTTTCAATTGATGCATAAATCACAAAAATGATTTTTTTTTCAGTTTTTCGAGAAAATCGTGGGCTAACCCTTGCCGAAAAAAGTAGTATTTTCAAAACTATTTCCCACCCAATCAAAATGCACATCAAAAGAAAGTTATTTAAATGCTCTACCCACAACTGCAAACCAAAATGTTATACGATCGCTCGTTTCCGAAAAATTAGTCAAAAAGTAAAATTACAGAATTTCGCCCCAGCTCATCACAAATTATCTTTCGGTTGCTCTATTTCCTCAACCAAGCCTCCAAACATGATGCAACCAAGCCTCCAAACATGATGCGGTTTTCACTAAAATACAGAGCATCGACCCACCTTTCAATTGATGCATAAATCACAAAAAAGATTTTTTTTTCAGTTTTTCGAGAAAATCGTGGGCTAACCCTTGCCGAAAAAAGTAGTATTTTTCAAAACTATTTCCCACCCAATCAAAATGCACATCAAAAGAAAGGTATTTAAATGCTCTACCCACAACTGCAAACCAAAATGTTATACGATCGCTCGTTTCCGAAAAATTAGTCAAAAAGTAAAATTACAGAATTTCGACCCAGCTCATCACAAATTATCTTTCGGTTTGCTCTATTTCCTCAACCGAGCCTCCAAACATGATGCGGTTTTCACTAAAATACAGAGCATCGACCCACCTTTCAATTGATGCATAAATCTCAAAAATGATTTTTTTTCAGTTTTTCGAGAAAATCGTGGGCTAACCCTTGCCGAAAAAAAGTAGTATTTTCAAAACTATTTCCCACCCAATCAAAATGCACATCAAAAGAAAGGTATTTAAATGCTCTACCCACAACTGCAAACCAAAATGTTATACGATCGCTCGTTTCCGAAAAATTAGTCAAAAAGTAAAATTACAGAATTTTGACCCAGCTCATCACAAATTATCTTTCGGTTGCTCTATTTCCTCAACCAAGCCTCCAAACATGATGCGGGTTTCACTAAAATACAGAGCATCGACCCACCTTTCAATTGATGCATAAATCTCAAAAATGATTTTTTTTTCAGTTTTTCGAGAAAATCGTGGGCTAACCCTTGCCGAAAAAAGTAGTATTTTCAAAACTATTTCCCACCCAATCAAAATGCACATCAAAAGAAAGGTATTTAAATGCTCTACCCACAACTGCAAACCAAAATGTTATACGATCGCTCGTTTCCGAAAAATTAGTCAAAAAGTAAAATTACAGAATTTCGACCCAGCTCATCACAAATTATCTTTCGGTTGCTCTATTTCCTCAACCAAGCCTCCAAACATGATGCGGTTTTCACTAAAATACAGAGCATCGACCCACCTTTCAATTGATGCATGAATCACAAAAATGATTTTTTTTTCAGTTTTTCGAGAAATCGTGGGCTAACCCATTGCCGAAAAAGTAGTATTTTCAAAACTATTTCCCATCCAATCAAAATGCACATCAAAAGAAAGGTATTTAAATGCTCTACCCACAACTGCAAACCAAAATGTTATACAATCGCTCGTTTCCGAAAAATTAGTCAAAAAGTAAAATTACAGAATTTCGACCCAGCTCATCACAGATTATCTTTCGGTTGCTCTATTTCCTCAACCAAGCCTATAAACATGATGCGGTTTTCACTAAAATATAGAGCATCGACCCACCTTTCAATTGATGCATAAATCACAGAAATGATTTTTTTTTCAGTTTTTCGAGAAAATCGTGGGCTAACCCATTGCCGAAAAAGTAGCATTTTCAAATCTATTTCCCACCCAATCAAAATGCACATCAAAAAGAAAGGTATTTAAATGCTCTACCCACAACTGCAAACCAAAATGTTATACGATCGCTCGTTTCCGAAAAATTAGTCAAAAAGTAAAATTACAGAATTTCGACCCAGCTCATCACAAATTATCTTTCGGTTGCTCTATTTCCTCAACCAAGCCTCCAAACATGATGCGGTTTTCACTAAAATACAGAGCATC